>NW_015386745.1:469986-481007 GCF_001527695.2 Protobothrops mucrosquamatus | reverse complement strand
CGCAGTTTTATTAATTAAATTAATAAATCAACCTGGTTAATTAACTTGTGAGCTTTAAAATGGCTTTGACTCTTTAATAGAGAATAAGATTGTCAGATATAATAAAACACGATAACAATATATTACTATCACCATCAAGTTAGTAGGCTTCTTCAGCCTAGTTATTTCAGGTCACATATGGGAAGGGACATAGGTGGACCCTTGACTGGGCAGTCACTGATTAATCAGTATGGAATGCTGATTTTACTTTTCTCTGAAGAATCAGGACCTTCAAGTATATCAAAATATAGTTTGTATTCCAGCTTGAATATCTGATTGTTGCTATTTTGAAGAGATCTCTCATGGGCAGAATTTAAGCAAAATTAAATAAGCCTATCATATAAGCATGCATCAGCTTGCATTGCAATGAAGCTTTGTTTGGCAAATAAATAGTAATCATTTGCCAAACAGAATAAATCCTGGATTTAATGTGTTAATAGGGAAAAGGTCAGGTTGGTTTAAAGCAGAATGTGCAAAGAATCTAAATGTGATTTTAGGATGTGTATTTTACTTAAAATACCAAATGGGCTGCATGCAAAAACAGATACATTTTGTCCACTGCGTCCAAAATCTGCTAAGTCAAAGTCTTAGTTAAAGCAAAGTTATCAAAACTTTACTGTAGAAACTGTTGTTGTTGGGTTTTTTTGGTTATAAGAAAACCTAACTAAACCTCTGTAGACTAATGCCCTTTGGTTTATTATGAAAAATTGTAATTCCCTTTTTAAATAACAATTTGCACAGCTAGGAGTAATTAAATATGTACATAGGATATATCTTCCCTCTCACTAGGACTCTTTTTGAAATAGTTCTGTAGATGTAGGCAGAAGAATTATGTCACAACTAATAATACTCTTCTATAATTAGTATCTAAAGTATTTAACTCTCCTGTGAGTTATTCTTGATGGCTGATGATTTCAGGGATGTGTTAATCTTGTTTTCTTAGAAATGATATGAAAGTAGCTTACCTTCTTTATTTCCATTATATTTTTTCCAATTCTCAGTGTAGCTTACAATAATTCCCATTCTGTACATAGCCATCCAAGTACCAACCAGGTCCATTATTTCAGAATCAGACAAAGCCAGATGCTGCCACACGTTCAGCATTTCTTAGCTGTCTGTGCTGAGCTGAAGAACCAATGGTACATGGAGTTACTGTTTGCTAAAAAGTTTTGGGGGGAATACTATGATTCAGAGAATACTATCGCTGAATCCGAGGATCTGTTTCTACAAAACCACATTTTCAAGAAGAGTTGTAAGGTTGATTATAAAAAATATAGACATAAAAACTTTTATAGTACCTTTAATTGGAGATGTACAAAATTTTTCAAGCTGAGGAACATACTTCATGTTTTTATTGGTTCACATTCCAAAAAGTCGATACCAATATTTGATTTAATCCGATATCATTGCATAAGCTGCAGTCCACAAACATTTATGTCTTTTAATTAAAATTGTTAATATGAAAAGGTGCTACCAGATTTTTGGTTTTGGCCTATCATAGATTCACCTGGCTCTCCTCCATTTGTATGTATACATATACACATATGTATACACACACACACACACACACACACATGCAAAATAACATTCAATTTCATAGGCATCTTACAAGGAGTCTTCTTTGCAGCCAAGATTTTGGGGGAGGCTTCAGCTTGTGTATCTCTTTAAAATAATAACATTTTGTAATGTTACCTAGCAATATAAAAATATTCATATTGTATCTGTGCTTGTATGTATTTGTCCAAAATCAAATTTCTTATTCTTTCTATTACTTTCTATTATTTTTTTGTTTGTGACTACCACAGTATTTTTAAGTTTCACCTAAGAATAGATGGGTTGGAAGTGTTGGATAGTTTTCCCCCTCCCCCAACAATGGAGGAATCAACATTTTTATTAGCATGTTCCTTTTTCTGCCCCAGCAGTCCTTGGGGAAGATTCTAGGTTCAAAATAAAGCTACATCAGCAACTCATTAGACCTAATTGGAATGTTTGCAGAATATTCTCTGTAACTAACAGCAAACCTGAGTTGAACATTAATCACTTGTTTCCTTCCTTCTCCACATTTTAGCATTATCCTCTCTTCTGTCAGATGAATAATTGTGCAACTCAAAAGTCTGAACATACAAAATCTTAAGGAAGGTGTCATTTATTATTAAGACATAGTTTATTGACTGTTTGATGACAAACTTAATGTACTTTCCTTTTCCTGGCAATCATCACTTCAGAAATCATGTGTGGAAATTCCCTAAATCTGCTGTGGCCTTTTCATAAAAATTAAGTTTTTCATGTCTTTGCTTTTTGAAGACTGAAATGCTGTTGGTTTTTCAGCTTGTCCTATCCAGAAAGTTAGTTCAATCTAGTTGAATCTCAGAACTCCACTTCAAATACTGGAGGATTTTTGTGAAGATTTATAAATTGGTGCTTCAGAAAGGGATTTAGTAAAATGCAACTGGTTAGTTTTCTTTTTCTCCTGTCCTAGAGGTGACATTAAGATTGAATAATTTAATTGAAAACTTTAGTGTGAAGAATGGTAAAGCTATCAGAATAATACATGCTTTGAACAAAGTGCAAAATTAAAGAATAACAATAAATTGCCTGTATTCCAGTTAATCAAAACAAGCTTATTCGGACCTGTAAATATACAAGCATGTAGAAAGTTTCTGATTTTCTTCAATGTAGATTATGTGTACACAACAAGGTAGTACCTGAAATTTGGAACAATCACCATCAGTTTCACCATGTTATTTTCCCCACCCATGCAAGAGGACAGCTATCACACTGTAGTAGGATTTAACCATAGGGCAAATATTTTAAAGTTGGGTCTTGTTAGTGCTTCGATGAGCGATTACCACGAAATCCAAGGACTGCAAACTAGTCTAGGAAATAAAATGAGCATCCTAGAAGAAAAAAATAAGAAAGAACTTCAGTAATTTGCCAAATAACCTCTCCATAGAGATGTCCGCATGGCCACAAGAAGTTGGAATTTACTAGTGTGTCTTCAACTCTACCTGAATTTAAATGTACAGATAGTCCTCAACTTATGACCATAATATAGCCCCAGATTTCTGCCACTAAGCGAGACAATTGTTAAGTGAATTTTGCCCCATTTTTTTTGACCTTTCTTGCCATAGTTGTTAAGTGAATCATTGCAATTGTTAAGTTAGTAACACGGTTGTTAAGCTAATTTGGCTTCCCCGTTGACTTCGGTTGTCAGAAGGTCACAAAAGGTGATAAACATGACTCCAGGACACTGCGATCATCACAAATAAGAGTCAGTTGCCAAGCGTCTGAATTTTGTTAGATGACCATGAGGATGCTGCAATAGTCATAAGTTTGAAAAACGGTCATAAGTCACTTTTACAAGTGCTGCTGTAACTTTGAACGGTCACTAATTGCACTGTTGTAAGCCGAGGACTATCTGTACAAAGGTTCCTTTTGTAATGTGACCACTACATAGAGGGAAAACAAACATTTTCCCCTACCTCTTCTGTATGGAACAATTAAAATCTGCCACCCATTAGTTCTTCTTGCAGGTCTTCAGATCTGGTAGGACACCTACCATTGGGGGGGGGGGTTGTTTTTCTCCTAAAAATCTCATTAGCACAATACTTTGTTGATTTTCATTTTTTTCCCTACCTGATCTATATTTTGGTAGCACTTATCAGGTTCCTTCCATCCCACTGGATAAATTCGGACAGAAGGAAGCTTGTAGTCACCAAGGATAGTCTCCTTGCCCAATTTTCTTAAGCTATTCCCATTAAGATGTCTGGTTTGTAGGCTAATGTGGTCTTTTTCCACCCTACAGTTCTCCCAGCTACCAGCTTCATTCTCTCTTTCTTCTTGTTATGGGATGGAGGAAAGCATACTCTGTTTGCATTTTGTTTGTATGTGTTTACATGCACAGTTTGGGGAAGAGAGTTTTTCTTAACGTTGCCATGTTACCTTTGGTTAAACCGATATCTTTTGCTTTAAGGGAACAGATTCTTGGTAGCATCTGCAGCATCTGATTATCTTTTGTGAGAAACAAAATGCTAGATTAAGGTGACCTTGGCAAGTCTTATGTTGTTAGATAAGTACTTTGGCCCAATTATTTGTTCATCAGTTTTCTTTCTAAGAGAGGGAGATACATTTGTGTTGGGAGGTCAAATAAAGAAGTATAGGATTTAGTGTTCAATCTTTTTTTCTTTTTCTGAAAAAAAAATACTCATATTTTGTTACTGAGCTTCTGCCCTTCTCTCCTTCCCAGCAGCTGTTTTGTAGTGCCATGAGAACTTTAACGTTTCTTTAATATGCCATATACCAAATGCCAAAAATGAATAAATGTCCTTATGTCTTAATAAGTGGATCAAGTATGAAGCAATCTAGGTTAATGTGACAAAGCACTTAAAGAGTACTTTTCCAATACTATAGTATTTTTTTATATAATTGTCAAATTCCAGGTCCTTATGTTACCTTTGACTGGATTTTCCCTGAGAATAAGAATGATAAAAGTGATTTCCTAAGTAGGTCTTAATGGCATTAAGTTGCGTTCAGTGACATCTATTTTAAGGAAGAAATCATCTGCCTAGATAATTTGTGAACATCTCTGTAGGGGAGGCATCTTTAGCTTCACTTAGTAAGTGTTGTGATAAACAATCACAGGGACATTTTATTTATATAGTTTAGAATGGGCAATCAACTTGGACAGTGTTGACTACTTAATGCTATCACTCTGCCTTGTGGATTTTAGAATAAACCTGCCTGTAACAATTGCTCATAACTTAGAGACACAATTAGTTGCTACCATGGAACATAATAATATGTGCTTGTAGGTGGATGCTAACTTCATAGATCAGGGGTAGGCAACCTTGGCTCTTTTATGACCCGTGGACTTCAACTCCCAGAATTCCTGAGCCAGCATGGGAGTTGAAGTCCACGAGTCATAAAAGAGCCAAGGTTGCCTACTCCTGTCATAGATAATCCAGTTCTTGTGAGATTGTCAAATTGTGTGACTGACACTGAATTTATACATGAAAAAACAGTGTAGATAGATAAATAGTTAGACAGAGGTAGAGATAGGTATACAAAATAAGAATATCAGCCATGGCATTTAATAAAATAAAACAGATAATATATCCTATAGTAATGAAATAATATGTGAATAAAAGTAGTGCAGATACAAGTTATACGTCATCAAAGTCAGATTTGACAGTTCCAAACATAAGTCCAGCTGGCCTTCTTGATTTATTCCCAGCTTGGCCTAAATTTGGGGTTCCAATTTCAAGACTAGCTCTGAGAGTACAAAGCGCTAAACATATATTGAGGAAGACTGTAAATTCTATAAAAATTCAATGCCTCTCTTGACCAAAATTATCTTGACTGTTGATTTTTCTAGATTAAGCCTTTATTTGTTTGATTTCTTCCCATGTATTGCCAACAAAGGAAATTAGTTTAAAAACCTTCCTTGGATATCGATGGAAACAAAAAAGAACAAGTAGTGATATAAACATATTTATAGCATAAGTCCCAAAGTCAGTATAACCTACCTCAGTATAAGTCAGTATAACCTACCTCAGCATTTTCATATATATGTTAAAAAGCAAACTGGGCAATATTGAACATGATGTAGAAAGAGGTGAAACCCATAAAAAGTGCAAATATTGAAAGAGAAACTTTGTCCCCTTTCCTATTCGTTATGCTGCAGAAAAAAAATAAGTGAAAATAATTGGTAGCTTAAATAAATATAAAACTATATTCCTGATTTTGTTGATATATATTTATCCAAGAATGTGTATACTGGGAAGGATCAAACCATGTTTCATAATATAGATGGAATGGAAAATGTAATTATAAAGTGTTACCTATTAAGGTATTTTTTTCAGATTTTTATTTATACCATCATAATGTACTAATTATTTTTTTTAAAAAAATAGGATATGCTCACAAAGAAATAAAACAATGGCCGAAGTTCTCATTTGAATA
Source organism: Protobothrops mucrosquamatus (assembly GCF_001527695.2). Taxonomy (NCBI): domain Eukaryota; kingdom Metazoa; phylum Chordata; class Lepidosauria; order Squamata; family Viperidae; genus Protobothrops; species Protobothrops mucrosquamatus. The sequence continues at coordinate 475,007 of NW_015386745.1, read as the reverse complement.
ATTATGAATATTGAAATAATGTGCATTTGCAAAGTGCAAAGCAGCTCTAACATTGGCAACTGTTATAAGAAGCAAATGTGTATAACATTTCTATTATTGCCATAGTCTGGTATTGTAAAAAGATGAATTGTGTAGAGCTAAAATCCTGAACTTGCCTGCTGAAAAGTGATTCCTTCTAGAATTGAATTAATATCTCTGTGTGCATACTGATTCCCTAAATGTCTTAAATTGCAAACATAGCTTTCCCCCCAAAAGTTAGGATAGAAACTCAAGTATATGGCTACCATAAACTCTAAAGTGGTCTAATAGATTCATTCACCATTGAATGGGCTGTTAAGATTAGATAATAAAAGTGTGATTACTTTTTAAAGCTTTTCTTTTCTTGATTTTGGTTGGGCAGTAAACTGGCTAAGAAGCGCAAGGATGCCATGGGAAACACCAGACAAGAAATGACCCATATGGTGAATGCCATGGATCGGAGTTATGCTGATCAAAGCACCATCCATGCAGAGGATCCTCTTTCAGTCACCTTTACGGATTGTCATAACTTCAACCCCAGATGTAAGTATGATAGTCCCACTGCCACTGAAGTTAGTATCTTGCCTCTGTTTATATCTGCTGTACATTGCATTTGGTGCCATAAAATATATATTTTATGCAAGGGAATGCTATAGTACAGTTACAAAATGTTTGTCCTTGCAGACCAAAAAAAAAATCAAACACAGAGAAATTTAGAAAACATGTTTATAAAATATAATTTTCTGAGGCTATTCTCTAAAAAAAGCAGTAGAAAGTTTACTCCAAAGCCATAATTTAATACCTTCCCAGTTCTTTGCTTGATAAGTGCTGGGTCCAAAGATGAGAAACATAAAGGGTAGTACTTTAGAGAACTAATGTATATATAAATTCCCACAGCAAATTCCTTTTCAAGATAATATTTTAAGTGATCTCCCAGTGTATTACTGTTGCAGTTTTGTAGCATGTAAATTGCTTCGGAAACAGCAGGCCATGATTACTTTCTATTCTTTTATTAAAAACTCTAGTATTACATCATATTTTCCTGGTATTAATCCACAGAAAATGATAAGATGTTGACTTTTTTTCCTTCAACATTGAACATGCAATATATGGATTGATACAATTGTTCTCTCTGTATAGAAAGAATTGTAGCTCTTTAAAACTTAAATTGCAAAAGTGCATATATTTTTGTAAAAAAAACCACCTTGTATTTTGCAAATGGAATCTCAAAATCTGTAAAATCATGTCTGAGAAAAACGGATTTCCATATAATCGGAGGTTTTTTTTATCATTGTTCTCACATTAACCTACTATGATTGTATGCATATGTGTGTACATATACACAAATAATTTGATACTCAAATTACTTTTTATTTCAACCTTTTGGGATATTGTATTTATATTTAGATCCTTGTCTAATTAGTAACTGTGTGTGTCTGTATGTCTGTGTATGAGTTCCATTAAAGGGTATTGTTTATTCTAATTACACAACAGCACTGCTGCCAATAACTTCAGAACAGAAACTACTATAGGCTAGGATGCAAAGCTGAAGAAACATAAGGGCATTACCAAAAAGAGTATTATGAATTCTTTCAAACAATATTTTACTGCATGCGATGCAGATGTATACGGGGGAGAAGGGGAAGGGTATATAGGAGATCTTTCTTCCCTGAATGTCTGTAAGACATCTTAAAATTTGGCTGCAATTTTAGTTTTCTCACCCTATTTTCTACTCAGGCCCATGTTCCCCGGCAAAAAACCAAGCCAGTTCAATAGATAACTGAGCAATTTGAACAATAGGGAACACAATGCGAAGGTGGTTGTTGAAAAATCCAGGCCAAATCTGGGAATGGGAAGCCACCACCGTCAACTAAGAGTATTTCCCTCATTTCCAATAATGGTTGGAATGAGCAATGAAACCCTATTATGTTGCATAGGACCAATTGCAGGGCCCAAGAGGCCAAATTTTATCGTTGCCTGCCAATTCCCCCAGGAATGTTGGCCAGCCACAGCTTTACTCAAGCCATGCCAAAACTTTGCTCTACTAAGAAAGTTAGACATTTGGAAGCTTAAAACTCTGGCTTGTCTTCCTTGCTGAGCCCAAAGAATTCTGAGAGCAGTAATTGCTTCCTAAGGTTGAATTAGCCTTTGGCAGCTGCTCTGGTAAAGCTATCTAAGCCTTTTCTCCTTAGCTTTCAGGAAGAAAATGCTTAGATTATGACTAAATCCAACCTGTTTAGACAGTTGTATAAATTTATCGCACTGTTTATTTTGTTAAAAAAAAGCAAACATTGTTTTCTACAACGTGGTTTTGTATTTCCTGTTTCACGAATAAGATGAAGAGGCTTTGCTGTGTGTTCCAAAAAGTCTGTGCTTCTTTTCTTCTTTAAAAAAAAAAAAAAACAGTTGGAGGCAATGAATTTTTTTCATAAGCTTTGTTTTCCTGCAGTGCCCAACGATCCACTTGTGCCGACTGCTGTGTTAGGTGAGGACTTAGTCCTTCATCTTCTTTTCTTTCATGACTTTTATGTTTATTGCACGTCCAAGCAGCTAGTTACAGATTTAAAAAAATGGGCCTGGTGCAGGGGTAGGCAACCTTGACTCTTTTATGACTCGTGGACTTCAACTCGCAGCCATGCTGGCTCAGTAATTCTGGGAGTTGAAGTCCACGAGTCATAAAAGAGCCAAGGTTATTATTACCCCTGGCCCGGTGCTTAGCAGAACATATAGGTATATTCAGCTACAGGTAGTTCTTGACTTAGACCACAATTGGGATCAGAATCTCGCTTGTTAAACCAGGTGGTTGTTACAGGAGTCATGCCTGGTTTACGGCCTTCTTTGCTATGGTTTTAAGTGAATCACTGCAGTTGACGGATGAGTCACATGGTCATTAAGAGAATCTGGCTTCCCCCATTGACTCTGTTTCTCAGAGGCTGGCTAGTAAGGCCATAAACGGTGATCACATGACCTCAGGATACTGCAACCATTGCAAATACACGCCAGTTGCCAAGCACCCCAACTTGGATTACACGACCACTGGGGATGCTGTGATGGTCATAAGTGTGATGATCACTTGTCCCTTTTTTCCCCAGTGCCGTTGTAACTTCAAATGGTCACCAAATAATTGGTTGTAAGTCGAGAGCTACCTGTACAGGTTTTATTTCTTCCAACAATACTAATGTAAGCAAGAATTTTTAGGAGCTGAAAGATGGGTATGCCATATGCAGTTCCACTGATAGTGGCGCTAAAATAACTCTAAGGACTCTAGAGAGAAATAACGAGTCTTGGGAATTGTACTTCAGCAATATCTACCACAGCAGGTTAGATGCCCATTGTCTAAAATGTTTACTGAAATTCTGTGGGTAAAAAATAAAAAGGTCAGTTTTGTCCATATTTGTGATTGTCACCCCCTTTGTATTCCACTGCAAAGCTCAGCCTGCCAGTAAGTTGCTCTAGCATGCCAGCTTAGAGCTACCAAGGTTCTTCTCACAGTAAAGGAATATTGTGTAGCCCATCTGGTATGGCTGCTTGATGGCACAACTTATCTTCTGCAGTACATAATCCATTCTGGGGGGGGGGAATGATAACATGGAGCTAATTAGGGATGGTGGTGTAAAGTTATTCTGGACCATCACTGCTCTATAGGCAGGAAAATACTTCAGGAGTTAAAATAATGTTAGATGTGGTGGCATTCTCCTAAAAGTCTCAACCTGTGGCTCATTGTAGATCTTAAACAGCATGGGAGTCAAGATTAAACCCTGTAATTATTATACTAATCTATCATTCATATCTGGCCAAATAAAATGATTATATGGTATATCAACCCCCATCTGAAGCAGGTAATCCAGAAGGATACCACTGGTATCAAGGACATTTTCCAGGCACAGAACAAGCATTCTAGGCAGAATGCCAAGGTATTCCAAGACATTCTGAGTAGCTCCAGGTTCAAATCTGTATATTTTTAGAAAGCTCATGGATATTGTGATGATACATACATACCTTCAACTTAAGTGCAATAGGAGGGACTATGCACTTTAAATAAAGTGGGTATAAATAATAAGAATCATGAATCACTTAGTGTCTTAATACTTTTCTAAGAACAGATCAAGCTGAAAGGTATATCAAAATGGTATACTCACCATGGACACTCTGTTCAAGAATGTCTTAGATGTTTTAAGTACTTCACTTTTATCCTCTGTTTCCTTCTAAAACCTCTAAAACATCCTTCTAAAATCTAACACTGAATAGGCCCATCTGTTTGAAATCTATACTAAGTCTTTTCTTGTAAGATCCATCCAAAGCTTCATGTCAGATCTCCTCTATTTAGCTTCAGCTATTTAATAATTAGTGAATTACAATTTACAACCTTAAGCGATGAATAAAAATTAAACTAGACAATTCAGTATTGTTTCCTGAATACTTTTTATTTACTCTGATAGTAAAGCACTAAACAACTATATTTGATATGACATTAGTAATAGCAGTAGTAAGTAAGGCATTAAATTATATTTGATATTTGACATGACATTATCAGAACCTCCAAGTAGGCAAAAATCATTGTTTTTACATGCAAAGGTTAATCTATTAGAACCTCAAAGAGCAAACCCAGGGCAAAATGGACAGATTGACAGATTCAGCAGACATTCCCATCCCGCTATTAGTTTTTGTTACCTTTTTCACCTTTATTTATGTGAAGCAAGATGCCTTAGCTGGAGGTTGTGGGTGTTTGCACTTGACTTATGTATTAATGAATATATGTAACAACAACAACAACAACAACAACAACAACAACAACAACAACAACAATAATAATAATAATAATAATAATAATAATAATAATAATAATAATAATAATAATAATAATAATAAAGTTGGAAAAGACCTTGGAGGTCATCTAATCCAACCCTGTGCTCAGGCAGGAAACCCTATACCATTTCAGACAAATATGTGGTCTCTAATAGTATATTATTCTTATTGTTTTTCATTAATTAAATATTTTGCAT
>NW_015386745.1:416994-468760 GCF_001527695.2 Protobothrops mucrosquamatus | reverse complement strand
TTGAGGACTGCCTGTATAAAAGTTTTTTAAAAAACGGATTAGTGGTTAGGGTTTGTGGAAGGCATTCTTAGGTCCATTAGGGCCTACAAGCCCTGTTGCCTGTATTCAGAAAACTGTGTTGATGACTCTCTTCAAGCCATTCCGAGGGCATTATAATCAATGTATAGATTAAGGTGAGCACCTGCAAGTCATGCACATTCTGTTACTTATAACAATAAAAACTGTTTATTGTGATGCTTCAACAATCTTAGAACAGACAGGTTAGTCCATTAATTTCCAAAGACATATGAATTACAATGCAGCAGTCACGAACCAAACAAAAATTGACAACTTTTCTGAAAGTTGTTTTTCTCTTCACTTTAATTAACTGGCATGAAGATAACAGAATATAGGATTAAGTGAGCCAATAGCAAATTGGGAGGCACTGAGGTAGTTAAAACCTCTCTTAAACCCAAAGATCAGTGGTATGCAATTACACAATCAGTAAGTATCATGAGACTTGGAAGTTAAACTGCAATTATAAACACTTTCAGGTTTCTCAGTGCATGAATCAAAAATCAGGCTTTTATTCAACACATACCCATGTCTATTCTAACTCAGACTGAAAACTCAGCTCAATCAATTTGAAGTTTCTGAGCATACGTTTTGAGCATAACTTTTTTTAAAAAAAAACATATAAAGAGGATACGTATTTTTTTTTTTATTTGGCATATAGCCGCCCCAATCATGAACCATGTGAATGGTTTACAGTCCTGCTGTGCATTAACAGAATTAAAAAAGCTAAGAACATAACTGAAAAACATAAACATTCACAATCCTCTTACACAATAGTAGCAAAATCCTTTGCTGAGTAGGCATCAGAACCCGCAGTCATTCGCAGGGAAGATCTCTCTCAATTCACGTTTCCCCAAAGGTCTGCTAAAGTAACCTTGCTTTGTTTTCTTTCCTAAGTATCAGTTACCCTTGAGTCATGCCGAATCTCTAAGGGGTTATTCTTCCAGATTGGTGTGTGTGTGTGAGTCAGTGACTGAGAAGGCCAGAGAGATGCCTTTCTTTAAGAGAGGGAACACAGAGGGAGCTCCCTCTTCTCAATCAACTTGGGTCTGCTGCTTGTTGCTTCTTCTTCTTGTGCCATATCCGTTATTGGACGATCATGTTGGCGATCCTGTTTTTATCAGCAGCCGCATGAAAAAGTGCTGCTGAGTTTTGTCCAAACCAGTCCCTTAGATTTTGAAGCCATGATGTTCTTCTTCTGCCTGGACCTCGTTTGCCTTCAATCTTTCCCTGGAGAATTAAATGGAGTATGCCGTATTTTTCTGGGTGTTGCATCACATGTCCGAAATATTCTAATTTTTGTTTTTCAATTGTTTTGATGATTTCCCTTGGCTTTTCCAGGCGGCTTATCATCTCCTCGTTTCTGATCCTTTCAATCCAGCTTATACATAACAGCCGCCTGTAAATCCACATTTCAAATGTTTCTAGTCTCTTCAGGTGGCCTTCTGTCCGAGACCAACTCTCTACTCCATAGAGCAGGATAGGAAAAATATAGCATCTGACAAGCCTGATTTTCAGTCTTAGGCTTATGCTTGTTGCATAAGCTTGTTGCTTATGCTTTCTTTTGTAAGAATCAAAATAGCACCCAGATGTTTGCAGAGTGCTAAAATGAGCTCATGAAAAGATGGGTTGTAGCAGGAATATTTCAGTTTCATTGTCGCTGAACACTCTTCCATTCTTTGGGCTCTTATAACCACAGATGAAAACCACAGTGCAACAGCAGAGTCAAGTCGTCTATTAGATGTGCCTCGTTATCTCTGCGAAGGAACAGAATCCCCCTACCAAACTGGCCAACTGCATCCTGCTATCAGAGTAGCGGATTTGCTGCAGCATATTAATCTCATGAAAACATCTGACAGCTATGGTTTCAAAGAAGAATACGAGGTAACACTGTCGGCAGTTGCTTTTTTACATGACCTAGAGCAGAGAGTTCCTCTTGAGAGTAAAGCTTCTTGATTGCAAAGAGAGTTCTTAATTACAAGAGCATGGGAATGAATATTTCATGGGGTTACATTTTTAAAAAAGATCATTTTCTGGGTGCCATGCATCAGTGGAAAATTTAAAAGCATTATGTGTGAACCAGAGTGTTGCAAAGTGAAAAGTATCAAAAATGCACCTTCCTCATACAGATATTACTCCCTTTTTAAGGACAGATTTTCCCTCAGCATTCCTATGCAGGATATTATATGAGCCAAAAATCTTGCATGCAAAGGTCATTTGTTGAAAAGTTTCCCTGGAAGGCTCTGTATGCAGCATCAATACTTGTACACTAAAAAAAAACAACCCCAGTCTTCTTCGTCTATTTCAGATATGTCAAACTTGTGACATCACATGACGTCGCGCGACGTACGGGACTGTTTTGCCATTGCCCGTAATGGGGTGGGCGCAGCTTCCGCGTGATGTGTCCGGCCCATGGGCCAGCAGTTTGACACCTGTGGTCTATTTGATTGATTGATTTGCATATTTATTGATAGCTTTTTTATAGCTACCATGATAAAAAGAGCTACAGGATGCTACATGATGTTAAAAGAGAAAAACCACAGCAGATAAAGGACTAATAAATCAACATTTTGCCAATTCCTACTCCCAAGAATTGGAGGGGGGGGGCAGAACCTGTCTTTTAAAACAATGATCTCTGGAGGTGTAAGGTATTCAAAGGTTGGAGGGGGAAGGGAACCACAGAGAAGGTCAGTTATTTTGTCTATGCCCCACCCCCAACCCTCACTTCAGAAAGAGGGTGGACAGACCACTCACCAGTGTATATGTGTCACATGCAGAGAGACCTGGGAGAAGTTGGAATGAAATTGTATGACCTGTCTTGACCAAATATAGATCCTTGAATCTCGATTCGGAAACTCTGGTTTTAATCTTAGTTGACCAGCTAGTTTTATATAAAGGAAATATGTATATATCTTTTTTAGCATTTGAGTTTAGTTTTTGCTATGTGAGTTACTAAATTAATTCCTTTATCCAGATAAAACAAAGCAGGTATGACTTTTAAAAACATGCATTATTTATTTATTTGTTTGCTTATTTGTTTGTTTGTTTATTCATTTTGTTACAGAGAAAGGCAGTATACAGAATAAATACTACAATATATATTTCCCGGTGGATCCATTAATTACATGGGAGATTAGTAAAAAAAAAAAAAGTCTTCTTACTAGTAATCCCAAATCACTGTTAACATGTTCATGATTCCAAGCTCATATTGTATGCAATATTCTCACCATGTAGTTGAAATTATTTTATGTTATTATGACCTTTTTTAGTTGTTGGCTTCAAGAAATACTGCATTGGCTTTTTATCATTGTGGTGGAAATACAGGTAGTCCTCAACTTATGAATAGTTGCTTAACAACTATTCAAAATTACAACAGACCCCCACCCCAAAAGAGACTTACAACCCAGTTCTAAAGTTCTGACAATCAGCCTCACCCCTTGCAGTCACATATCCACATTTGGGGTACTGAGGAGCTGGTCCACATTTAGAGCCTTTTGCAGCATCCTGTGGTCACATGATCCCAGTTTACAATGTTTTTTGCTGAAAACTGGTGTTTACTTCCAGTTATTTGGCAAAAACACCCCACCACTTAATGATCATGGTGATTTGCTTAATGACCACTGGAAAAAAAAGGTAAAACCAGGTTAGTCACATGGGTGAGCCACTTTGTGACCATCACATTTTATGACCATAATGGGCAGGCATAGGAGAGTTGTAAGTCGAGAACTACCTGTAATTAATTAAGGAGGGTTTTTTTTTTTTTTGCATGACTGTAGTTTAATCATTTTATTTACATCAGCAGTATTACTCAACCTCAAAAATGTTAAGATTTATGAACTTTGGCTCTCAGAATTCCCCCATCCAGCATTTTAAAATTGCTGAAGTTGAGAAACAGGGATATTAGGATTTTTTTTTTTCCACCGCAAGCCTTCTTGTGTTTTCTAGAACTGCCAGGCACTGAATTTGTTTCTGCCCGGCAGAATATTTCCATGTGTTTATACTAGGAAAAGCTATATATGCTGATATATAATTCCAGTAAAACAATCAAACTCAGAGAAACCAAGAACCCAACTGATGCTCTAACAATGTTAAGTGTAAAATGTGTCAGGAGGAATAAAATGCTAAAATAAATATAAATTATCTCTTTATTTTGAAAGAGTTTCTTTGAAGGACAATCAGCTTCTTGGGATGTGGCCAAAAAGGATCAAAACAGAACGAAGAATAGATATGGGAACATTATAGCATGTGAGTTAAAAACAAATAATCATGCAGATGAGTGTGTTTTCTGATTGACATAACCTAGACAGCATATTATTATGTCTACCAATCCTACACAGTAGTAAATGATGTGTTTCTGGGTGGTTAAAAATTTGAATATTTCTCTGTAGCCTTAGTTCATTGCTTTAACTACTCCATAGCATTGCCTCTGCCATTGCTGAACAGATTCATAGACAAAAAAATTGTATTTCACAGAATCATAGCATAGAAGGAACCTTGGAGATCATTTATTCCAACCAATGAAGACACCCATGACAGATGGCCGTTCAGCCTCTCTTTTAACCTCTTCAGTAAAGGAGAATCCACAAGCTCCCTAGATAATCTGTTCTGTTATTGAATGGGCCTTACTATTAGAAAGTTGCTCCTGATATACAACCAAAATCTCCTTTTTTGTAAATCCATTGTTTCACACACTGCCTTCTGAATCAACTTTGAACAATTTTGCACCTGACAAATGTTGAGGAAAGCTGTCATGCCTTACCAAGATTAAATATGGCCAGCACCATCAATAGTTCTTCATAAGTTTTATCTTTGTCTTGGTTGCTTGTTTCTGGACATATTCTGAGTATCCTTGCTAAAATGTATGAGTAAACAGAATGTAATTGTTGTCCAACCAACCCAGAACTATGAGGAACAATGATTCCTTTTGATACTGATGCTATATTTCTGATGGTGCAGTTTAGGATTACATTTGCTATTTTGAGATCTCCATTGTATGTTTGCCTCATGTTCGGCTTGTGTGGTCCGCTAAGCGTGAACTGCTCTCCGTTTATGGTTCACCTTCCTATGCTGTACTCAAATGAAGGACTTTGATTTGTCCTTGTAGAAATTATCTTGCTGGTTGGCTTGTTTACAAATTTGATCGCTATATTTTCTAAGCCCTAATTCAAGTAAGTTATAAATATATTTAGCAACACAGAGCCTAGAAAATAACTGCATGGTATCCCACTTGACGCTTCTAGATGGAGTGGAGCCACTGACACACAGTACTGTTTCAAAAGTAGCTATAATTGGGGCCATAGTATTTCCCTTAGAAAAGAAACTCCATTGGGATGGGGTCATCGTTAAGAAAGACCTCTTGTAGCCTTTCTGCTCTTAGTGCTTTAAAGCCAAGACAGGTTCTAAAGTGTGTATATTTCTCTGCTCATTCATTTCATTCAACTGTTCCACAGAGTAGGCACAATTTCTATTTTCTTTTGGCTCTAGCCTTCCATGCACTTTTAGACATGCTTTGAGGTTTCCCTGGCACTTTTGAGCAGACTTGGAAGGGGTCACCAGCATTGCAAGTCAAATGGGGGACTACCTTTTTTCCTCCTTAAATAAGGGCACCTTTAGCCTCTACATTTCACACTTGTTTGTTTCTGCTGTCTATCATTCCAAAGACGAAACCCATTTTTTACAGATGATCACTCCAGGGTGATATTACAAGCTGTGGAAGATGATCCCTCTTCAGACTACATTAATGCTAATTATATTGATGTAAGTAGATTGTATATCTTGCTTTTTTTTTCTTTCCATCTCTCTGTGAAACATTTTTGCATGCAATTCCTATGAACTGAATGACAGCCTTCTTAATATTATGAACAAAATGTACACTTTTCCTTGTCCTCCGTCCTAGTACTCACTGACATTGTTGTGCTTTCTTTCACATCTGACTTTGATTTGGGCTGTAGATTTGGCTGTACAGGGATGTAAGTACCACTATATGTGAATAACAGCATCCTGTTATGACTATTTAATATAGTGAACATTCTCAGTTGCTTTACTGTTCTAATTTTTATTACTAGATATATGTGCATGCCTCATTTAATGAATTTCATTTATATATCTAGTCTTTTTAATGTTTCTTTGTGCTATTATTTTGCTTTTACCTACATTTAAAAAATATCCTTAGTCTTTTACAGTGGTCATGGAAATCATTAGCTAAATCAGTGAAACCTTAACCCTTACAAGACTCATTTTTGCTTCTTTATTACTCTTTTTTTGCACTGTTTAGTAATTTTTATTTTGTGTTCCATTATTTTTGTGTGAGAAGCTGGATAATAGAATATAGTGTGTTGCTCTTCAAAAGAAACCTACTGATGGCCTGAAAGGGATAAAGGGAGGGCTAGAGTTGTCTCCTGTTCTTAAAGGGAATTCATATGAGCAGTGGTGCTTCCCCTACTAATCCTTGACCCTCATATTTGTAATGCAAGACAAGAATCCTCCACTTGCAATAAAAGTGAAATAGTAATGCGTTAAAAACAGTACTGAAGCTTACAGTTTTGGACAAATACAAATGTACATATGTGACCATGAAAGCTATAATGGAGTAATAATTTCATAGACTATATAGTCAAGCCTTGTATATTTGATAATCTAATTCAGTACAGAATTTCAAAATGTCTAATGTGTGTAATCAGCACTGATGTACTTATAAAATAGACAGGTGCCATTACTTGAATAGAGCAGTTATCACTCAGTAGATACACCCGCCAATAGTTCTAATAAAAGGATTTCATAGCTATGTCCCTGATAATTTGAATGAATGCATGTGCAAGATTATGTAGTTAGAGAACAATATTGCTCTGTGTTTACAAGGCCTCCATTTTATTTCAGGATTCTGCTGAAAGCTGTCATCTAACTCCTTGCGGGTTTCATTTCTCTGCAAGAAAATGTTTTCTTTCCCTGTTGTGTAGTGCATTCTCAGGTTGATCTAGAATTTTGTAGGATTTTTGCCCAAGGATCCTGATTTGCATTTTGTCTTAGAAATTATAGCTGTGCAGCAGTCTTGATTTTAAAGAGTAGCCATAGTCAGCAGGATCTTAAAGTTGGTATATTTTAGTTCATGTCATGCATCTGTACTTCAAATCACATTTTCTGTTTGAGTGCAGGTCACTGCACAGGTACATCACACAACTCTCTGGTTTTTGTTTTTTTAAAAAATCTCAGGTTATTATGGGACTTGTTTTGGATGTTAAAAAAACAGGAAAGCCATGGGCTTGTAGGAGCATTAGTGGCTACTACCAGTAATAGGCATTTCAATGTCATCAGCTCCTCAAAACAAAGTTAACATTTGCAATGACTCTCAATGATTTCTCTTCCTTTCAAAAATACATCAAAAAAGATGTCTTTCCTGTCAAACTGAGTAAGAAGTGATGGAAAAACTGAAGAAGCAATGTTTTATATACATTGCTTTATATATGCATTTGTCAATAAAGCATCTTTGGGAATTATTTTTCATAATAATTACTTGTTCCTTTGACCAACTGAGTGCAATGTGTTTACTACATGAAAATTATACAGTGCTGCTTCTAATCCTACATTTAAGCCATAGAAACACTGAGGATAACATGTTTACATGTGCTAGTACCATAATTATTTATTACATAATAAGACTAATTCCTTGCCTTCCCAAAATTCTAACACATAATTAGCAAAAACTTGATGAAATAATATTCATGAGATCCAGTAATCTTTTTTGTTGTTTCATATTCTAATCATTAACCAATCATGGTTAATTCTTGCTTATTTGATTTTAGCCAAAAGGCCAACCTTTTTTAAAGTATATGTATATGGAATCCTTCCCTGCATTTAAAAATTGTACTATAGAGAAAGTTCAGTAATGGCACATATATGTGTGTTCATCTTTATATTATACGTACACATAATTTCTTAAATTCTCAACTTTGTTTTATGTAATAGCACGAAATTGCAGCATTGCATATAGATTTGCAATCTGTACACACATATACATTGTCCAGCTCCAGTGTTCAGCCATTCTGCTTACTCATTATGGCTCCATTTTTTTTCTGGTGCATTCATAGTGAAAGTTTTTGCTAATGGCTTGGTTGTTTTGTGCTTAATATCTAAAATAACAAACAAAACTATGTCAATCTCTTTTTTTTTTTTAAGTGAAGGCAAATCTCATAGTTGCTTAGAACAATTTCATAGTTTCACTGAATTAGAACCAAAAACAAATTTGAAATTCAATAAATGACAACAGTTATGGGTTTCACAAAACAGAACAATTAGGAAACAATGAGCCACTTCATTTTGATGTACTCAGTATATGTTTTCAGGAACTTTTTGTTTGGTTCTAAGTGCCATTGCCCAAAAATAACACCTTGAAATCGCTGGGCTTATTTCACATCCAACAATGCACTTTGATATTCTGGAAATGGTTGAAACTATGTTGTTGAATATGGTTGATTGGATTAGCCACTAGTAGCCTAGCTGTAAGGAGTATCTAGGAATATTTTGGTATGCCTTCATTTTCCCTATTCGATTTGATGTTTAAAACTTACAGACTGTTTTAAAAATCAACCTATTTTTGTTTTTATAGGGATACCAGAGACCAAGCCACTACATTGCAACCCAGGGTAAGAGTTTCTGGAAATATGTGCAGAACTGTAAAATTCGTATTAAATGTTGTTAAGTTAGGCATGATTTTCCAAAGGGCTCCTTTGGATGTCTATATCACCAATACAGATAAAAAAGAGAAAAGTTTAATCTCTATTTTTGTGAATTTGGTGTGAGAGAGTTTTGTTTGTTAATCATATTTATATCCTGCTACAATCAAAAATCACTGTCAAAAGATAGCATAAGTAGGCTTTATTTAATTTCTGCAAAGCTTGGATTATAAATTAATTAGCATGCCTATTTTATTTAGTTAACTTTCCACCAAAAGTGGGTGAAGAATTGCAGGGGGGAAGGATGCTACTGAATTTCAATGGTGGGATCTTGGAAAGAGGCTCCATGCCCAACAGAAAAGGAGCCTTGAGGGTTGCTCTCTGATGCTGTCCAGTATCCTTTATTTATTTATTATTTATTTATTTATTAAATTTATATACCGCCCTATCTCCCTTACGGGACTCAGGGCGGTGAACAGGCGATACTAAAAACCACAATAATAAATAAATAGTTTCTGTTCTAAAACCAAATTAAATAACAGGCCTGTTCTAAAAACACCCCATATAAAAACCCCCACTAAAACATAATCAGACTACGCCAGGCCGGCCGCACGGAATAGATGGGCCTTCAGGGCTCGGCGAAAAAGGCGCAGGTCCGCAACTGTACGTAGGTCGGGGGTAGGTCATTCCAGAGGGCAGGAGCTGCCACAGAGAAGGCTCTCCCCCTGGGGGTCGCCAGCCGGCATTGTCTGGCCGACGGCACTCTAAGGAGGCCCTCTCTGTGAGAGCGGACTGGTCGAAGGGAGGTGTTTGGTAGGAGGCGGTCTTGCAAATACCTAGGTCCATTGCNATGGAGCGCTTTAAAAGTTGTTACTAACACCTTGAAGCGCACCCGGAAGGCCACCAGCAGCCAGGGCAGCTCGCGCAGGAGAGGTGTTACATGGGAGCATCTAGAGGCCCCCAAAATCCCCCACGCAGCCGCATTCTGAACTAGCTGGAGCCTCCGGGTGCACCTCAAGGGGAGCCCCATGTAGAGAGCATTGCAATAGTCCAGGCGGGAAACAACGAGGGCTTGAGTGACTGTGCATAGGGCATCCCGATCCAGAAAGGGGCGCAACTGGCGTATCAGGCGAGCCTGATGAAAAGCCCCCCTGGCCACGGCCATGCTGGCCTACCATGCCCCTTGGCAAATAGAGGACATGTGAACACTAGCTTTCTCCTGGTTGTGGCAGGAGCAGCAGCAACCAGGATATAAAGGCATGATGACTGGTATCAATAATCCTATATAGACTGGGCCTGTAAGAAAGGAATATAAACAAAAGCTAATGAAAACAAGCCTTACGATACATGAGTACCAACCTTCAAAATGGAGGGGCCGACACAGATCAAATCCTCATAGTTTCCCAATGTGGAAATAAGACAAAATGTTTGTTGGCTTATAATAAGACGATTAAGTCAAATAATAAATATTGTGATAATCTTTAGGGGTGTGCAATGCTTAAAATTCTTCAAAGTATACAAAGATTTTCTGTGTCCTTTTCCAGTATTATAAGTTCTCATGTGAAAATATGAAGCTGATTTAAAGCTGATTGGTGCATTACACAGCCTGAACAATATGATTTCCCAAATGTTAATGAGCCCATTCTCAAATTCCATTAATTGTCAGATATTGGCATTTTCTTGCACTAAAGCAGCTACAGTAGCTTAATCTTTATTTTGTTTTTTAAAAAACTAATAACCTGGTTTCTGTGAGATACTTCAATACTAATTATTAATGTGCAGCAGTTTTTGAAAGATTACTCAAATCATTCATACCTGCCTTGAATACCTGATATTTATTTTAGAGATGGTAGCTTTACAGGTTTTTTTTTAATTTATTTATAATCATTTTCTTTGCCAGGGCCGGTGCATGAGACAGTCTATGATTTCTGGAGAATGATATGGCAAGAACAATCAGCCTGCATTGTTATGGTTACAAATTTAGTTGAAGTGGGTCGGGTAAGTATCTCCTCACAAATACCAAACCTCATGAAATTTTGCTAACATTGCAAAGAAAAACAGAAGCAAAACCAGGAAGAACAAATGCCTACCTTTAAGTGATCAATATAGAGCCAGAATTCAATACCTCTGTTTGCATGTCTGTAATCTGTTAAGTATATCTGGGTTGATGGGAAAAAAATCAAACATTGTGACTGCAAGTGCATGTGAGCATTTAAGATTTTTATTTATCTGGAAAAAGAATTTCCATATTTCTGTTCATACTGTTGTGTACTGTTCTGTGTGTACTGTTCACCCACATAGATTTTGTATCTGCACACAGATGGCTGGGAAGCACAGAGGTGAAAAAGGACAAGAAATCACAATCTTGTCTTCCTCTGGTGTGCAAAACAGAAATAGGCTGAACAGTCTCAACGTAAAAGTAGTCCTTGATTTAACAACCGCAGTTGGGATCAGAATTCCCTTTGCTAAGCAAGGCGGTTGTTAAGTGAAACACGTGCAATTTTATGACCTTTTCTGCTACAGTTGTTAAGCAAATCACTGCAGTTATTGAGTGAGTTGTGCAGTCGTTAAGTGAGTCCGGCTTCTCCCATTGACTTTGCTTGTCGGAAGCTGGCTGGGAAGGTTGCAAATGGCAATCATGTGAGTCCAGGAATCTGCAGCCATCATAAATACATGAAATTTTGTTCATGTGACTGTGGGGATGTTGTGACGGTTGTAACTGCGAGGACTGATTGTAAGTCACTTTTTTTTCAGTGCCACAGTAGCACTGAACTGTCACTAACTGAATGGCTGTAAATCAAGAGCTACCTGTGGCACTAATGCGTTATCCACCTTCTAGAAGCAAATAGAGAATTAAGTGAAAAACATTTGATGTAATCAGCTTTTCTGTTTTCAAATGCCTCTGCTTTTATTGTACTTTTCTTAAAAGCACCGAACTTTTTTTTTTTATCCTCCATTTAATCCATTCATGTGAGACTGCAGAAAAAAGTCAAAGAATTCTTTAGGTGGTATATTTTCCTTTATATTTAAAAGTAAAAGCAAAATAATGGAGTGTAAGTAAAAATGAATGGGTGATCTTTAATGATGTGAAAGCAGGGTCATGATATATAAAATAAGAAATATATGATTATTATAAAAATAAGCATTTTAAAAGGCTTATTCCGCCCTAATTTTTTTCCACCATTTTCACCCGTATTTCCATTTATGAAGTACGATCTACCACTAAATAAAAAGAATTATGTGATGTGCATGATTCAGTGATTCATCCATTTCTTTGTTTGAGAAATATTTCTATCATGTTGATTGTAGGTTAAGTGCTACAAGTATTGGCCTGATGACACGGAAGTTTATGGGGACTTCAAAGTTGCTTGTGTGGAAGTGGAACCACTTGCAGAATATGTTGTCAGGACATTCACCCTTGAAAGGGTAAATATTTACGGATTAGAGCTTCAAATTATTTAATTGAAAACTGCTGTAAATTTAATACTTTACGATAACATGTAAGATTTATGTAACATATTCAAACCATTCTTTAATCTGCCCACCACTATAGTACTTACAACACTGGAGCTGTAACCCACTCATTCTGCTATGCCTAAGCTTTTTAAATTGTTTTCCATCCAATTTAATTTCTCTCTTTTTTTTTTATACGCAGCATCTCATATGTCTGTTAACGTTATTATCATACTAATATTTTGGTCATATTTTATGCCTTGTTATTTCACAAAAAAACAAAACACTTTGAAGAATTTTGCCATCAGTTCAAACATGTATCTGAGAATAATGTCTGGCATACTCAACTTGCTAAATAAACACAAACAACATGCCATAGTTTAGCAATCCTATCTGTCTATCTTATCTATTATACATACATACGAAACTCTTTGTAACATCTTACCCCCACTCCTGGGTGAAATCTGCTCCCATCCTCCTGACCTTCTGTTATGGTCTGAAAACCTGGCTTTGCCAGTTGGTTTGGGACCCCAATAGGGGAGTACCACACTGGAGTTGGTTGATGGATTAATAGCAGATCACATCTCACTCCCTGCACACCTTGTTCCTTCCCTCTCCATCTTTTTACCATAACTTATAATTGTATTGCTATATGTATATTTGTCTTGTTTTACTGGTTTTAACTTTTAAGCCACCCAGAGTCACCTTATGATGAGATGGGTGGCAAATCAATTTAATAAATAATAATAATACATACACACACACACACACACACACGCAGAGAGAGAGAGAGAGAGAGAGAGAGAGAGAGAGAGAGAGAGAGAGAGAGAGAGAGAGAGAGATCTTTTGCCAATTGGGACTGCAATAGATGTATGTAAAAAAAAAGCTCAGGACCATATTGGTTGGAAACATGTGGAAAAGGCCTTCATCCTGCAGTGGCTAGACCAGGGGTAGTCAACCTTGGCTCTTTTATGACTCGTGGACTTCAACTCCCAGAATTCCTGAGCCAGCTTAGCTGGCTCAGGAATTCTGGGAGTTGAAGTCCACGAGTCATAAAAGAGCCAAGGTTGACTACCCCTGGGCTAGACAATGGCTAAAATGATGATGATGATATACTTACTTACATACACTTAGAAATATTCATAAAGAATTTTAATATCATCTTCCTTGAACGATAATTTGCTTGGTGACCAATCTTTTCCTCAGGTATTCCACTGGTTAATTATCCACACTTACTTAGTCTCCTTTATATGCTATATGGTTGGTTCCTTATAATTTTAGTACAAAAAAAAGGGTTGCATTATAGTCAGATGAATTTTGTTCCTACTTTATAGTCTTGTAGTCTTATTTATAGAATTAAGGCCCTTTATATACGCCTCATTCAGACTTAAAAGGAAACAAGAAGAATTTGGTAACTTCCATTCCTAAACCACAAGCTCTTTGTTCTTTGAAATTGGGGAGTTCCAGATGTTGATGTCCTCCAGCTATGTTAGGACTGAGATAAGATTATTTCTCGCCCTTGCTCCTTGTGGAAGTCTGGTTTAAACTCTGCTCGCATGTAAAGGAATGCTTTAATTCTGATCTTGTCACCAGTGGTTTCCTTCACAGATGTTTCTGGTTTCTTTATAACAGTAAAAGAGGAGTACACAAGCTTTTTGCGAGCACACTCAAATAGCAAGGAATAGCAAGAATCATAGCAAGTCTTATGATACATGGAACTAGACCATTATATTTTTGATTCCGGTTTCCAATCCTCAGTATGTTTCTCTCCATTTAAGATATCTTACTCACATGTATACATATCATTGTTATACTTTACTTAAATATAAGGGTATATCTAAACTTTAAATCGTTTCAGTTATCATTCTGTTTCTATGGGATCATAAGAGCTACTTTCATATTAATGTCACTACGTTTCTAATACAGACCAATCATTGGAGCACTATTTTAGTTTAATATGAGAGACTTCCAGGCTATTTCTTTAAAGACTGAACTTTTCTTTCTAGAAAAGAAAGAACTTTGCATATATTGTTGCAATTTCATAGTAATATACAATTGGCCTGGTGTACTGTGCAGTATGTAGATAAGCAATGATTAAGGTGCGATTAGTAATGAATGTTATATTCACATTTTTATTGAGGTTTTTTGGAAGGAAACTGATTAAAATCAACTAAAGTTTGCATGTTTAGTTCTGTATAAATTTTAACCAATTTAAAGCAAAAATTATCTTTTTTTATTGAGGTTTTTTTGGAAGAAAACTGATTAAAATCAACTAAAAGCTTGCATTTTTAGTCCTGTATAAATTTTAACCAATTTAAAGTAAAAATGATCTTTTAGAAAATTAACCAAAAACTAACTAAACATAACTCATGAGAAAAAAAGAAAAATACTCTTTTTATTATTTTCCATTTTGACAGAGAGGATACAATGAAATCCGTGAAGTTAAACAGTTCCATTTTACTGGCTGGCCTGATCATGGAGTACCTTACAATGCAACAGGCCTACTTTCATTTATACGCCGTGTAAAACAATCTAACCCCCCAAGTGCTGGGCCTATTGTTGTGCATTGCAGGTGTGTAGAAAAGAGGTAGATGCATTTTCTATCATTCTCAATGTGTGCATGATCTGTCAAGTTTTGTGACCTTTTGTGGTGTGATGTGGAGTGGATTGATCAGATGGCTTGGGTTATTACTTCCAACTGATTCTTTTGACAGATAACTCCATGATCCAACTTTCAAGAATCTCTAATTCAGTTTCTGTGTTCTAAAGCTATCTGGCCTGTTTTAAATGCTCCTATGGCATAAGGTTGATTTAGATCAGTGTCCCAACTTAGGAAGTCTCCATATATAGTAAATTACATTATTATGAACTTGAGGTTGGCAATAATCACTTGTTTATATAAACCACATAAAATAGTCTATATAAATTACAGTTTCGCTTCTTATAATAAGTAGTAGAATAGTTCAAAAGAAGGAATATCTAACTTATTAGTGATTCTAAACTGGCAGCTAATTATGTAGAAGAAATTAAG
Organism: Protobothrops mucrosquamatus; assembly: GCF_001527695.2. Classification (NCBI taxonomy): domain Eukaryota; kingdom Metazoa; phylum Chordata; class Lepidosauria; order Squamata; family Viperidae; genus Protobothrops; species Protobothrops mucrosquamatus. The sequence continues at coordinate 453,553 of NW_015386745.1, read as the reverse complement.
CATATTCCCTCATCACTACTTTTTATCCTACATTGAAAGACCTACAACTTGCTTCTGAGAAGTAGTAACATATTCCTCCTCAGGTGATAATAAACACTAATATTTTTTATTATTTCCTTCACTTATTTAACCTTATTGCAAGACCTTCACATGCCTGGATTTTTTTGAAAAACATAGAAATTAACAAACCATTTTTGCCAGTCTGATCTTATATACTAGGGTAACTTATTTAGTAGGTGTTTTCATTGTAATAAGATAATCTTCATATTTTGGTTAGCAAGCTAGTTAAGTATGAACCTGGATATAAGTGTTAAGTGTTAACCTGGCTTAAAACCATGTTCAAAGAATGCTCCTCATTAACCTAGAAGGAAGTATCAAATGAGATGCTACACGCTTCCATTCTGGACATGTATATATTGACATTTTCTATAACAACATGGAGGCGGAGAGGATGCTTATCAAAATTTGATGGGATAGGTCAGTAGTGGTGAACCTATGGCACGGGTGCCAGAGGCGACACTCAGAGCCCTCTCTGTGGGCACGCGCGCTGTCGTCCCAGTCAGCTGGGGTTTATAAAACCTTTTTGCTTCAGGCCTCTGCCACCGTGTGCAAAAAAAAAAGGTTCAATCAATCAGTCAATTTCAACTTCTCGCGAGGAAAAAAAGATCTTGCAAAGTTGGAATTGAGTGATTGAACTTTTTAGTCCCACCCAGTTACCACCACAGCCACGCCCACTCAATGGGCCACACCCATCGGGCACCCGACGATGCATAAGTGGGTTTTGGGTTGCAGTTTGGGCACTCGGTCTCTAAAAGGTTCTCCATCACTGGGATAGGTAAAGAAAAATTTAAAAATATCTTAAAATTTTAAAGAAATTGATTGGAAACAACAGAATCAACATTAGTTAGGTAATCAAACTCTTATTTAGGAAAAACAAATCAAATAGACACCTAGACTGAGAAGGAGGATTCAGATGAAAAAATAATGGTTCAGAATGGGGCAATAAGGACAATCTGGGGACTGTCAGCATTTTCTTGATTAACAAGGTAAAACCCTGTGGAAATTTATTTCCCAGAACATCATGTCTGAGAGTAGGTTGTCTATAGCAAAAACATGAAGCCATTATGAAATAACTCCCGGGACTGCTGAATATCAAATGCAAGTTTTGTTTATATCAACCTGTTTTCAGATTTCTTTTGCCTAGAAGCAAAAGTGTTTTGAGTAGGAGATAACATTTCCATCTGTTTCTTGTTTCACTAATGGCCTGATCTGATATCAAATTGCTTATTTTTCACTGAATGAAAACCAACATTCACAGGATCTAGAACAGTGATGGCAAACCTTTTAGAGATCGAGTGCCCAAACTGCAACCCAAAACCCACTTATGCATCGTCGGGTGCCGGTGGGTGTGGCCCATTGGGCAGGCGTGGCTGTGGTGGTAACAGCAGACTGGGTGGGACTAAAAAGTTCAATCACTCAATTCCAACTTTGCAAGATCTTTTTTTTCCCGCGAGAAGTTGAAATTGACTGATTGATTGAATCTTTTTTTTGTACATGGTGGCAGAGGCCTAAAGGGAAAAGATTTTATAAAACCCAGCTGAAGGCCTAGGACTGGGGCGATGGCATGCGTGCCCACAGAGAGGGCTCTGAGTGCCACCTCTGGCACCCGTGCCATAGGTTCGCCACCACTGATCTAGAAATTAAGTCCTATCAAGAGAGAATATCTGGAAAAGTTTTGCTTTGAAGAGGAAAAACTAAGAGAACTATCCCAGATCCCTTCAAATACCTAAAATGATGTTGCAGAGAACATTAATACTGTGCTTTATTTTTTGTTCTAAATAGGAAGTCATGGAATATAGTAACCAATGTTAGAAAAACATTCCTACTGGTCAGGACAGACCATTTCCCCAGAAGGATATTTTGCTTCCTTATACTGGCAGTGTTGAAGCAGGATATCTTAATTTGGATTAGGATATGGAACCAGGAATTAGATAGTGAGCTAAATGGTACCTTTCAACTGTATGATTTATGAATTCAGCTAAAGATATGCCACAATTTTACATGGGAGTGGCTGTTGGAAAACAAAACTGTGATCAGAGGCAATCTTTTTCGAAAGGCTAGAACTTTAAAGAGGGTTTTTTAAAAATTAGAAATGGTCCCATAATGAAATGCATGCTATAAATACATGAACAAACGAAGCAAAACAAAAACCAGCCTTTTTAATTACTACTCTCAGAATCAACTTAGTGACTATTTTATGAATAAGTTATCCTTGTGGAAAAAATTTCTGCTGGAAATGTTTGTGACAGTTTAACAGAGAAACGAGAACAGTGCAGGAAAACTGTATAAGTAATATTAATATGTGTCACTTAAACAATTCTAAGATGAAGATGGTTTTTTTTTCTGCTTTGCAAAGTGATTACAATGTTCAATAATAACACGGAAAGCGTCTATCCAATTATGTTGTTACTTTAGCTAAAAACAATTCCACTTTCACAAAGTAAAATACTGGATTTTTAAAATATAAAATCAGATGTTAGATTTCTGATTTATTGGGGATGCTTGTCATTTTTTAATGTATATATGTGTGTGTGTGTGTGTTTTCTGATTTGTTCTAGTGCTGGAGCTGGGCGAACTGGATGCTATATTGTAATTGACATCATGTTAGACATGGCAGAAAGAGAAGGTGTTGTAGACATCTACAACTGTGTCAAAGCCTTACGTTCACGCCGCATCAATATGGTACAGACAGAGGTATTGTGCTGTTATGAATTAGTGGTCCAATTCTCATGTGCATTTTAGTCATTTGCTTTAAAAAAATATTCTGGATCTGGCAGCTTACTAAGCCAAATGTGCAACTGGTTCAAGACCAGCTAAATAAGGAATGTGAAGAGAGAGAGAGAGCAAGACAGACCCATTTTGTGGAGGTAGGAAAGGAGATAAAACCGACATTCATTTATACCCTTTCCAACCGTCCCATCCTCTTCATATATTCCAAAGTTTCTTTCCTTAAAACATTATATCAAGAGTCATCTCTGTGTTGTATATATGCCCAGAAATTGTGAGGAGAGAAATAGTTGTTGCATATCAAATTGTAGTTACTTTTTACCAGTTTTTATAGTACTTTTCCTTCTCCATATGTTTCTCAGTTTTTTGGGCAATAGGTTATACTGTATGTCTTATGCTAACACTGCAAAACAGTAATTATTTCTAGATGCAATATAATGTGGGTAAGAGGTTATCTTGGCACCAGTCCGAATGATGTTGAAAATATTGTAAAAGCAAACTCAGCACTGAACTGAACTGAAAGTTACATCTAACACAAACAAAGTTACATCTAACACAAACAAAATAAACTGCTAGCAATACAAACACAATTTCATTTTACATTTTTTTTCTTTTATTAGGAAATATCTTTGGCACTTTATCCTTATTGCATGTACAATGCATATGGTTTTTATACAAAATAGTACAGCCAGTTAGAAAATATTTTTCAAAAATAAAAAAAAATGTGCAAAATAATGAGATAGGGAGGGCAGCTCCATTACAAGGCAAGATTATAGCAATTGGAGCTCTACAGCATAGAACAAAGGAACCTATAAAAGGGAGATAAAATTGCACATGATTTGGATAGTGTGGTTGTTATTCTTTCACTGTTAAAACTCAAAGTCATCCATTGAAACTATACACAGAAAGATTCAGGACTGAGAGAAAGAAATAGTTTTTCACACTAGACATCCATAAATTATATACTGTGATTTATAACAGTGGTTGTGAAAATAGCAGCCAATTTGGATGGTACTCAAAGGCAACTGGGCAGATTCATGGAAAATCAGGTTATCAATAGCCATTAATATTGATGCCTGATCATTACCTTCTAGATCATAGGCAGTACATCATAAATATTGGTTGCTAAGAAGCAACATTGGAAGGATGTTCTAGCCCAGGGGTCTTCAAACTTGGCCCTTTTATGATTTGTGGACTTCAACTCCCAGAATGGACTTCAACTCCCAGAATTTGTGGACTTCAACTCCCAGCGTGCCTGGCTGAGGAATTCTGGGAGTTGAAGTCCACAAGTCATAAAAGGGCCACATTTGAAGACCCCTGTTCTAGCCCAAGATGTTCCTGTTGGCCACTTTATGTGCAGAATACTGGACTGGGCAGGTCTAGGACCTGATCCAGTGGGACTTTTCTGATATTGTTAACCAAAATCTCTGTGATCCTATCCTATAGACCAGCGGTAGGCAACCTTGGCTCTTTTATCACTCATGGATGTCAACTCCCAGAATTTCTGAGCCAGCCATGCTGGCTCAGGAATTCTGGGAGTTGAAGTCCACGAGTCATAAAAGAGCCAAGGTTGCCTACCCCTGCTATAGATCTTAAAATTAAAATAGAAAAAGCACTGGAATTATTATACATTGACACCTAAACATATCAAGCTAATTGTATGATATAACTCAGGAGGGAAGAGCAAACATGAGGAATATATCACAATATCAGATGTCTTTTAATCAGGACATGTCAGGAATAGACTTTTTCAGCCCTTTGGGAAGCTCCTTGACCAATTCTTTCTTGTGCTTGCCTTGCACTCTCATTTTTCTCCACATTTTTTAGATGTGGGGAAAAGAACACAGTTTCTTTCTAGTCAACGGAATGTCAACAAAAAGGGACACTTTCCATGTCTTGCATCATCAGGACTTGCCTGGAAGCAACTTCAGCATTTGTTGAGTGTGCAAATTCTAGAAAAAATCTTAATTGGGGAATTTTGTTTCTGAATTTTTCTATTTCTAACACTCTCTGCCATTCCGGATCATGACATGACATTTTCATTTGTAAAATAAAAAAATATACAGGTAATCCTCGACTTACAATTACAATGGAGGTCCAAAATTTATGCTGCAAAGCAAGACAGTTGTTGACTTCACTTGTTGGAAGCTGGCTGGGAAGGTTATAAATGGTAATTGTGTAATCACAGGACAATGCAACTGTCATAAATACATGCCAGTTGCCAAGCATTTGAATGCTGCAAAGGTCTAAGTGTAAAAAACGGTCATAAGTCACATTTTTCAGTTCCGTTGTAATTTCGAACAGTCACTAAACAAATGGTTGTGAGGACTACCTGTACTTTCAAGCATACAACTTTATACAAACATAGCATACCTCCAAAAGGGTTGGCAATATGCTATATTTTCATAGATGCGAGCAAAAACCTAATCATTCTCCAACATTATTTCTTTACCGTTGCCATTAAGTATTGTTGGGATTAAAATTTGCCATTCTTTAAAATGTATACTGATGGAATGAATATTACTTTAAAAATATACAGTACTGTATCTCAGCTTGTGTAAATGAGATGAACATTTTAAGCTTTCTTGAATAAGTGTGTTAATGGGAAAGTATCCAAAGGAGAGATTTTATTCCTTTAAAAACCATTTCTGGACTCAGTAATTAAAATCCTGTGAAATGTTAGGGGGAAAAAACACACATCCTGACCAATAAAATCAGTTCAACAGAGTTAGCTGGAGAAGTGGTGAAGGACTTTCTTTTGTTAGAATTGCTGCTTTCAATTGCCGCTACACACCAGCCAGGTGCTGAGGATTCTGTAATTTGTATTCCTATGCCAAGGAAGAGGTTGGATTCAGTGACCTAAATGATCTGTCCAACTGTAGGATTCCCAAACTTCTTCTGTTCTTTCTCTGGCAGGAACAGTATATCTTTATTCATGATGCCATCCTGGAAGCCTGCTTATGCGGAGAAACTGCCATCCCAGTTTGTGAATTTAAAGCTGCATATTTTGACATGATTCGAATAGACTCTCAGACAAACTCTTCACATCTTAAAGATGAATTCCAGGTACATTCATTGGCTGATGTCATTTTAAAAACACAATTTCTTTGCTTCCTAAAATACGGAATGTGTTGTACCTCCTGTGTCAGATTCATAATGTATTGTCCTTTTCTTTCATGGTGTTCTTTCATGTCTGGATATGGGGAATATCACTGTGTGATTGTATTCATTGTAGGCTGTCAGTTCATTTGTACGTGGATGATTTTTGGCCTACCAGGAGCAATTAGATAAGTGTAAAATACAGGGCATGAATTTTACAGGATGCTTTCCAATCCCATATATGCAGATTCTCCTTCCGTACTCCTGCATAAACAGAAGTAAATGTGCTTTTTCTTTCTTTGTGGCTTTCAATGTTGTCACCTTGCCTGTATCCCTTATGCCCAAATCTCTTTGAGTTAGGTACACAATGTCAAAATAAATATTTCTTTTGCCTTGTAGACCCTGAATTCTGTGACTCCTCGGCTACAAGCCGAAGACTGCAGCATAGCATGCTTGCCAAGAAATCATGACAAAAACCGCTTTATGGATATGCTGCCACCTGACAGATGTCTGCCTTTCTTAATTACTATTGACGGTGAGAGCAGCAATTACATCAATGCTGCCCTTATGGATGTAAGTGACTATTTTACTTGACTAGATGAGAAATACGCAACAGAATTATTGGTACTTGGAAAAAAAATTAATTCACACTTATTCCGATGTGCTGCAATATTTTTTTTTAATCAAGAACCTAAAAATACTGATTTTTCTGACTTTATGAATATTATAAATTTTCTGTAGTTTTTTGGAGTTGAAAATCGCTGAAGGGAAACGTTAGAAGACCCTAAAATATATTTATAAATATATATATTTTAATGCAGCCAGTAAGTAACTTTGTATTTGGAGGAAACAACCACTTGCCACCTGCCAAAAGGACTCGTGGTTATATACACCTAAAACCCCAAACGGTTATTTACCACAGTATAATTCATTAATATTTATACAGATATTACTAAAATTTAAAACAACAACAATAACAAGGCATCCCAAATGATCCTAGCCTTGAAAGGCCCTTCTGAACAACCGTTGTCCTTTCCTTTCAGAAGAAGTTAGAAAAATCCAAAAAAAAAACCAACCCAGAAAGAAGAGCTCTTTCATCTTGCTGCTTGCAGACCCCTTCTGAGCTTTTCAAAAAATCAGAAGCAAGAAAAAGTGGAAGCTCAGATTTCTTTAACTTTTCTGGGCAGTACAGCACGGAAAACTGGGCCCATAATGGCTTCTAGAGAGAAAGGATAAGTCAGGCATGTCTCATTCTTTTGTACCATTTGCCTCTGGGCAATGTAGCATCAGCGATTGATCCTAGGAAGAACATCCTATTATCTTTTCACATTTCCTTCCAAGAGGTATGATAGGGGAAGTTAGGCCAAATGATTTAAACCTTTACACCAACCAGTAGGTAGGAAAAGTATCAGGCAGCAGTTCTCTCTAAGAAGCTACTGCATTGTGATTTTTTAAAACTTTCTTTTACTCCTCTTACTTCCTTCTCCTAAATAATTAAATCTAATTCTGCTTCTGCATAAAAAGATAGAATGCAGGAGGCAATAGGAGTACATGTCACGTTCATTGTTTCTCATATACATCAACCATCCCCATAATGCAGTGCTCAGTTAGCTCAAAGGGACTAACCCATTAATCCATCTCTTGACACCCAGCATAATTCTAAAAAAAAAAAAAAAAAGCTGGTAGCTAGCTGTTCATGGCCAAGGTTCACTGCCTTAAGATCTATCATGAGGATAAGTAAATCTATCATGCTTTTTTTTCCTCCAAGACAAGTAAACTAAAGTGAAAACAAAAACTTTAGAAGTTCTTCAGCTCTGGCCATGATTTAACTTTTTTATTTCGTGAATCCATCCTATCCTCCTCAGAATGAAAGGAATGGATATTTTGTCATTTGTTTTGTTTATTATTCTGGAGAATGGCGTAGTGGTTGTGTAAGATTTATATATTTATTGGATGAGGGAGAAATTGCTGCCTGCATTTCTATTTTATTTGTATTTATCTATTTTTAAATACAGAGCTACAGACAACCTGCTGCATTCATTGTCACGCAGCATCCTCTGCCGAACACTGTGAAAGATTTCTGGAGATTAGTCTACGATTATGGCTGTACCTCTCTCGTGATGTTAAATGAAGTTGATTTAGCACAAGTAAGATCTTGATGCTGAACGAGTTTGTGCAATTCTCCTTAAAAGGACTGATCTTTTCTTTCAGTAGAAAATTTTGCTCGTATTTGGTTTGAAATGGTATTATGTTCTGTATGCAGTACATTGCATAGACATCTGAACTACAGATGGTTTCCACATAGATATAGGTATACTGTACATATAGACACACAGATATACATAACATACATAGACTCGTGCCTTCCTTATAAATATTTACTTTTCTTCCTAGCATTTTCCTGCAGGTGCAGAGTCTGCTTTTCTTTTTATCAACTCCACTGGTTGTGACAGGAATTGACCAACCAATTTGTCACCTGAACCTGACATTATGGGCTGAGGGAGAGTGACTGGCCCAAAGTCATTCTGCCTCAGTCAGCTTTCATGCCTTAGGCAAAAGTAGAACTCACGATCTCTTAATTTCTAGTCTGGTGCCTTAACCACTGGACAAAAGTGTCTCTCACATTTTGATATCTATAGATGTAGATATATGAATAAATATGAAAGGAACATTTCTGAGGCATTTCTGAAAATGCTTGGATACCTACAGCAATTTGGAAGTAACATCTTTTACATATATGGACATACTTTTAGAACCTCAATCCACTAACATGCTTTTAAAATATAATCATAATGTAACTAACTAGTCAGTAGAAACGTGTATTGAATTCAAAATTGGTTTTTATTGGGGATAGTGTTTGTATCGTTTTAATATGCTGTAAGCTGCCCTGAGTCCTGTTGGGAGAAGGGCGGCATATAAGTTTAATAAAATAAAATAAATAAAAATAAACTTCAGACAGAGTCAGGAGAGCATCAAATCTAGACCATGATCTGTACATGATCCTTTCTGAGGTTTTCAGTATTATTTCAAATTAATAAGCAAATAGAAAGCATGTACACAGATATTGATATATATTCTCCATGAGCCTTTGAAGTAAGAAAAACTATTATATTTAGGAGTGGTAAGAAAGAAGAGTACACTGAAATTTAGATTTAACAGCCCATGAGGGGAAGGGCATCCATTACTCTTGAGTCACAACTGCTTCATTAAAACTACTTTGGATATAACAAACTAGTCTGCTATTTCAGGGAGATGTCTCAACAGAAATCTGATCCCCACTATCCACAATCTGCTAAATGGACATTTGTTAAATTAAGGTTTTACTTTTCTAATGTTTACTCACATTAAAGGATTTTCTAAGACTTCAGTCATAAATTTTCATGAGGCAATGCTGAAGAGAGGGCTGTAAAGCAGAGGTCCCCAACCTTTTGGGCACCAGGGACCAGTTCCGTTGAGAGGTTTTTCTGCGGACCTGAGGATGCATGGTTTTGTATGCTGCCTGCATCTTGTGGATCTGGCTTTGCTTGTTTGTGCGGCCGGGTTCCTGGCATGCCACGCCCCGGTACTGGTCCATGGGCCAGGGTTGGGGACCCCTGCTGTAAAGCACTGTGAAACAATATATAAGTCTAAGTGCTATTGTTATTGCTAAACTCTTTAAAATTTATCCACATTCTACACCCTGCAGCTATTCTTGTGACATTTATAGATTTCTTGCCTAGGGATATATAAATAGTATTAGTATTGAGCATTTAAAATAAATAAATGGAAGTAGGGAGAAAAGGAGGAAAGGAAAGAAGGAAGTAGAGAGATGCCCACATCTCAGTACTCCCTTATACAAAAAGCTTTACTATTATTTTTTTCAATGTTTCAAGTTTCTAAACTAGGGCCATCCCCTTTGTGTATCATTTTCAAAACAGTGCCCCACCCCCAAAAGCTTTAGGCCAGGCTTGTCAAACTGCCGGCCCCAGGGCCGGATGCGTCACACCGAAACCACGCCTATCCGATTGCCGGCAATGGGGAAAAAGTCACGGTACATCGTGCAACATCACGTGACATCGCAAGTTTGACATGCCTGCTTTAGGCAATACCTGTTTCCTATTTTAGAAGATCCAGATATTGTTCTTGCACAAAGATCCATTAATGAATTAATCTGAAATACAGCAAGGTAACAAATAAAAAGCAAAAAGGTATGATTTTTTAATCTTAGCCAACTGAGCTAAGATTCACTATTTGGGTCTCCAATTCAACTGGAAAATCTCCATATTAGTACAATATAAATTGGGCTGCTTGTCAAGCTATCAGATTGGACCAGATATATTATTATCAAGGCACACCCCTGCTGGCTAATAGATATTCTGTACTGTAAAATAAAACATTTAATGTAAAAGAGACTGCTAAGAAGAAGATGAGGTTTCATATATTGAACCTGTTGTCCTCCTTCCAGATGTGAGCCAGTTTAATTAAGCATGAGAACTGTGAGTTCCATCAGCAGTTGCAATTAATAGAAGAGTTGGGTAATTAAAACTGCTTTACCATGCAAAAGTAGAACAATGTGATTTTCCCCCCTATCTTCTGTTGCTGTATTTGCATAAGGATTAAGCTATCGTGATTCTGGTATCTTAATTAAAAGACACTGTAATTTATGGTGATTTAGCACAATGTCTAAAGTTGCTTAAGTTTATACATACATTTACTTAATGTCGCACAGGGTTGCCCACAATATTGGCCAGAAGAAGGAATGCTGAGATATGGTCCTATACAGGTTGAGTGCATGTCCTGCTCCATGGAGTGTGACGTAATCAACAGAATTTTCAGGATATGCAATTTAACAAGGGTAAGGCATGTTTACTGAGCTATTGTGATATAAAAATAAATAAAAAATAAAAAATATTCCATATTTAGCAAAATATTTCTACAAAAATTAAAGGGCTTATTGTATGGTAGGGTTTCTCAACTTTGGTAACTTTAAAACATATGGCCCTCAACTCCTACAATTCACGTTCTTTCAGCTACATCATCCTTGCTGGACCTGTTAGCAGCCATTTCAAGAAAATTATCCTTTCCCTGGCTTGTTCCATAATCACAAAGGCTCTGGAACTTATTCATTTTGAGTTCAGGAGGCATTGTAAGCAGCACAATCTCCTTAATTCAAGTGGGGTATTTTCCTTAGGCTGGAGGTCTAATTTGACCCTAGAAAAAGTCATGGCTCCAACAGTATAATAGGCGTACCCATGTCAGATCCAAATACCACACACCTGGAAGTGAAAATATTGTGTTTTATTTAATTCTAGCAGCTGTCCCTTTCTCTGGAAATCCCCTCATCTGTTCCCAGAAACGTTCTCACACTTTTCTCAGAAAGTACAGGAGTTTGCAGTAAAAAAATCCTGTAATGATTAGAATTGCAGAGGATCAGATTACTTTTGCATTAAAAAGCTACAACATTTTACTATCTGCCAGCCCTAATCTGTCTCACGGGGTTTTTGAAAAGATGAAAAACTTTGAATACCTTGCTTTGCATCTAAAGCAGCACCTAAAATTAATGTGTGGCATTGGTAATTGAGCTACATTTTCTCTAATAAAAATGGGTATTCCCACCACCACCACCACAATAAAGCCCTTTGGACCAGGACTGTTTATAGAAATTTGCCTAAATAATTTGCAAATTTTTATCTTGGGTTCATTATGTGAGATGGCTGGCTATACAAATGTGATAAATAAACAATATTTTGACAAATATTTTTCCCCTGTGGCACTAGTGCAAGCTGAGTTATGAGTTAACCTACATTGCGAACCAACTCTTCTCCATCTTCATACTTTTGTAACTATGCAGAGTAAAAAAAAAATTTGTAACCATGCTCTCTGCTATCCTGCCTGATGAACTAGAAAACTAGTCTGCCATTAACGTTTAATTGGCCTTAATATAGCATTCATTCTTTCGTAACTTCATGGTATTGTCTGCAGTAGGTATGAAATTGTGTTTTTTTTTTCCATTAGCCTCAGGAAGGTTACCTGATGGTCCAGCAATTCCAGTATCTGAGTTGGGCACCTCATAGGGATGTGCCAGGTTCCAAGAGGTCATTCTTAAACTTAATTCTTCAAGTGGAAAAGTGGCAAGAAGAATGTGAAGAAGGGGAAGGGAGAACCATAATTCATTGTCTGTAAGTGTAATTTAATATTTTATTCCTATTTATTATCCTCATACTGTTGAATGGAATTTCATGTAGGTGAATGTTCTAGGTATGTCTCATTAACAGAACAATAGTGTGTACTCCTATTTCTCTAGTTAAAGAGGAATATTTCTACTTCCCAAGAACAGTTTGTGCCATCCTCATTTTATGATAGCATATCTTATTTGATGATACTGGACACTTGAACAGGGTTATCTAGATTAATAAATGTAATGGGAAAATGAGGTATATTTCAGGCCACATTGTATACCTGCCACCTCAAGCATTTAGAACTACTTTCCAAGCAAAATCTTTCCTACAATCTTTATATTGAACATTGACCAAATTTAAGTTCCTCTCTCTAATAGTGTCCCATTCCAGATGATTTTGTTAGGGCTAAGAATATATAGATTTTAGAGACTGAAATCATCAATATGTAAGTAATTTTCTTCTCTCTCTCTTCCTCTCCTTCTCCCTCCTTCTTCCTCTCCCTCTCTCTTCCCCCCCCCTTACTCATTTTCAACATGTTGCTGTTCAGTTATGACCTAAATAGAGTCACACTTTATTAGGCTGAAGAAACAGAAACTGAGCCCAAATAAAACAAGGGTATTGTTAGGTAACAGGTTATCAAGGAAAAAAAGAAGGATGTTATAAAACCATAATAGGAGATAACAAAAAGCTAATTACATGTCTTTCAAAAAGACATGAAGGAGTAGTGATGGGACATTTTAATTATTTCAACATCTGTTGGAAGATAAACTCTTGCAAACATGGTCCTTTCAAGAAAATAATTGATCTGTCTCTCTGACAATCCTTCAGTGGGTTTAACAAGGCATGAGCGATCAGCTCTGCTTGACTTAATCTTAATCAACAGGGAAAACAAAAGTGGTGGGACAATTGAGGAAAAACAACATGTACAGATGAAATTCTTTACATTCAGGAATACTGAAGCTTAATGCAATCAAACACATACGTTAGACCCCAATATGATGAATCTCAATAACCGCAAAGCAATTGTTACTAGAAATTCACGGTGACAGAAACTGAAGCCAAAGATGAACCCCACAAAAGATATACTTAAAGCACCATTACAAACAATTGGGGTGGGGCAGAGATGGAAAAGAAGATGTCAGAAGAAGCCAGAAAAGTTGAGTGAAAATCTAAAAATGGAAAGTGGAGATAACGGAAGTGGACAGAAGGTCAGGTCACTAAGGAAAACACATAATAATAACCTATATGTGTAGAACTAATGACAGGAAAGCTAAAATTCAGAATGAGCAGAGATTGATGAAGGATAAGGCTAAGAATTACAAATAGGACATGCTTAAGTATCTTGGAAACATGCTAACCAATAACAAGAACAGGCAGAGTTGCTCATTTCCAAACTGATTCAGCCTTCTTTATAAAGGAACTATTTTTTGTTAACCATTCTTTTCATATTCAGGAACGGCGGTGGACGAAGCGGGATGTTTTGTGCCATAGGCATTGTAGTGGAAATGGTTAAAAGGCAAAACGTCATTGATGTTTTCCACGCAGTAAAAACTTTACGGAACAGTAAGCCTAACATGGTAGAAACACCGGTAAGTTATGTTCTATGATAATCAAATAAACAAAAGCATGAAAATCATGTAAGTCATCTAAATAAAATCATTTTTCCAAGACTCCAGAAATATAGAATACGATCAATTAATTATCAACATATCAAAATAATTAGAATACATCTAGAACAGGGCTTTTCAACCAGTGGTACAGGTACCACCTGTGGTACATTGGCACCTGGCAGGTGGTACACGACCATCCTAGAAAAGTAGCGGGGGAGGGGAATGAGCTGAACCGGTGGCAGCACAGCACAAGCCTGAGCGAGAGATAGCTGGAGCTGCAGGGCTGTCAGGGCTCAGCGGAAGCGCCAGGATCAGTGCCGCTTTCCAGCTGGAGCTGGAAATGATCAGCTGGAATGTTGCAGCCTCTCCAGGGTCTTGTGATTTACATTCAGATGCTTGGCAACTGATTCATATTTATGACGGTCACAGTGTCCCAGGGTCATGTGAAGTGACCAAAACCTGCTGCAACTGCCCAGCAGATGGTCGGAATAAAAACCAAACACCCCCTACCCCACCTTCGCTGTCAATCCCCAACAGAAATGTTCACAACAATGAAAACCTCGGACAGGAGGAAGAGCGCCCCCGGGTGGGCAGACAGGTGTCTTGCTCGGCTGTGGCTTGGGGGGCACTTTTTCAGTGCCATTGTAACTTTGAACAGTCATTAAGCGAACTGTTGTAAGTCAAGGACTACCTGTACTTTATCACTTTTTTCCCTTTTTTTTTTTGGTCATCAAGTTTTTGACATCTTGCTAGGCGACTGGTGGTACTCGGATATTGCCATATCCTAAAAGTGGTATAATGGGTGAAAAGGTTGAAAAGCCCTGATCTAGAATGTATTAATACTGAATTATAGCTCTATACATATTCCCATGCACCAAATGCATGCTAAAGTTCAAAGTCTTTAGTCACCACTGAAAGATCTAGGTCTTTGATAAATCTGAAAGAATGTGGTTTTACAGTAATCACCGGAAACATCTTTCTCTCTCTTTAACTTCCTGTCCCAATTTGACTCATGAGACACAGTTTCAGGCAGTTTTGGGTTGCTGTCATCTCAATGCTAACTAAGAGGAATCATTGGAGAATTGTAGCTTATAAAGTAGTGGATGACTTTTTGGGGAGAAGGCATCAAATTGTTTCTTTTTAACAACATACACAGTTATAAATGGTTTAAACAAGAAATCAACCTGAAATGCTAATTTTGGTCAAGAAAATTTCAGATATTTCTGTGGAATTAAAATAGTTTGCTATCCAGGCAACCTACCATTTACCTATCTCTGCCCAAAAAAAAAGTTACATAGAGAATTTCCAGTTTTATGAAAGGCATCATCCAAAATTCTTTTAAAACTTTAAATGATTCAATGTACTGTGTCATGGAAATGAGAGTGAGTGAGAGAGATGATGCTTATACAAAAAAGAAGAAAAACCTAGATATATTATGGTGATTTAGTCAAAGTAAATATTACAAAAGATAAGAAAATGGTTAATTACCAAAAAAGAGAGAAAAAGATCCATGTAATGTTCATAGGTTAAATATAGACTTGCACATTTTTAAACTGCAGACACTTAAAATGTAGAAATTAAGCTTTTCTGCAGTGCATCAGAATAAAGTAAGATGTGCTTATTGCCAGTATTAATTTGAAACCTATGATTCTGTAGCCTTTGACTGTTAAAGGCAATTTTTTTTTTAATTCTTTGAACTCAATTCCATAACCATAATCGGTCCACATCGCTCAGCCTCTCAAATTTTGAAAACGATCCTAAGCAAAAGCAATAGAGTCCCATATCAACTCTAGTACTTCTGATGTGGAAATTTTTAAAACAACCGACGTACTTCCTGCAAACAGAAAAGGCATAATTAGTATATTTGCCTAGTATGTATTTGTTTTCCTAAAATATTAAGAGCATATAAATGGGAAAGAGTAAAGAATGGGAAGCAGGAAAGAAAATCAATGGGAATGAGGATGAAAAGGCAGAAAGAAAGGAGAACTAGTGTCGGGTTTCGGGCAAGAGAGGGGACATTATGGCCCTTGAACTCCTACTGTTCTTGGCCAATTATGGCAAGAGTTGTAGTCTACGATCATTTGTGGAATAATAGATGAAAAATAACTTTTTTCCCCCTTTGGCTACCACCACTATAATTATTTGTAAATCCATTTTGTATTTCATTTGCAGAATATTCACACTAGTAGATTTATGCACTGGTTTTGTTTTGTTCTCCTAGACTGGAGGAGGGCAGTTCCACAGATCTGTGTTTTATGTCTTCCCCACTTATAATTTAAAAGCACTTCGGAACACATACTTTATAATCAGTGTTGTTTATTTTAGTATTTCTAGCTTGCTATGATTTCTAACAGCTTTGATTATACGTAAAAGCACAAAAGCAATGGTGCTATTCTATTGCAGTCTGTGCAGCTGCCAAAGTGGGGGTATTTTCAAGGTCATGCTTTTTATGTGGGCAAAATGCTTGATTGCATCCCCAAAAGCTGTTAAGCTGGGAGAAGGAACCAGCCAAGGAAAGTAGCCAAACATACTCACCTGATCTCCACTCACCATGTTAATCAGAGAACTAGAACAAAAAATATTTTAAAAACCTTTTCCCACATCCTGTTAAGTGCTGTATGATGGTATTTTCTACACCTGGGAGGAAGGGTGGGTAACTTTAAAAAAAAATCAGATAAAGAGTTGACATTTCTTTTCATCGCTCAGAATATTGTTCCTTCCAGATCATGGGCCTTGGTATTATAAACTATATATGTTGACTTATTCAAATTCCTATCTTTTTTTTATTGGGGGAGGGCTTATATTAGATTTGCTAGACTTACTTTTATGTTTCATTCAGTTTGGTGTAATACCAGCTATAGTATTAAAAAAAAGAGGTTTGTCAGCTGATAAATGAATGTTAATATTTTTTTATTATTATTATTCTTTTGAAATAGCAGAATTATTCTTTGGTTGACAAATAACTAGCAATGGGCATCATAGTGAGATATGAAGCCATTGATAGCAAGGAATTCCAATCATTTTTTTAACAAAAATCATGGACAAAAATAAAAAACATGATGAGTTAAGAACAAAATATGCAATTAAGTCTATGGAACAATAGTGTTTCTTTCATTTTCCTTCCTCCACAAATGCAATATAACTTGTGTTTTTTTTGCTCTCTTAGGAACAATATCGTTTCTGCTATGATGTCGCACTGGAGTACCTTGAATCATCTTAATACGAAAGGATAAATACAATCAAGTGAACCAAATAATATGAAATTTAATAAACTGTGTTTTGGCATCCTCTATTGAACCTATGAAGAAATGTTTTAGTGAAGGGGAAACTTAATTTTTAAATGCAAAAGTATTTTTCTTAATAAATGGTGTATATGGACTGTTGTTCTGTCCCTGTACACAATCTGAATATAGTGCCACAAAAATGAATTAAGAGTCAAGGCAGAGCACATCTGCTATTCAAAGTAAAACTTTCCAGTGTTTGCATATTCTGCAGTCTCTCGGCTACATTAGTCCTGTCATCTGTTGCATGTATCTATTCTAGTGAATGTTTTATTTCAGACTTGTTCTTAATTTCATACTGTTAAAAGTTTTTAAAAATACTGTATACAGATAGATAATCTGTAGGTTTTATGTGCTGCAAGACTATATATAGAGAGAGAGAGATACAGCCACACATACCGCAAACATTTAAAAAATGGCATATTTTGTTTTACTGTGCAATGACAGCCTGATAAAAGTTCTTTATAAAGAAATTCAAAACATAAACCAAAGACTCAAGTGTAAATATGTTTATATAGGAAAGAAAGCACATTGTATTTATTGTTTACTGACATTCCTTTTATGATGGTTGGACAGAACCATTTTTTCTTAGAAACATTGTTGCTGAAATCAAGTGTAAATGATTTTTGTAGATTATTTTTTGTATGTATTGTGTAAGTAGAAGGAGAGAGAATGAAAAGATCTTTTATGGATAAACCAGAAAACATTGATATACTTTTTTGGTTGGTGTGTGTACACGCTTATGAATGAAATTCATGTAAGCAAGAAAAAGAAACCAAACGTAAAACTTCTTTCCCAGACTATATAGGTTTTTTTTTTCAGTTTATAGTAATAAGAAATCAAATAGAAACTGCACATATATATATATATATATATCTTTGAGAGTTTCGTTAATTTTTTTAAGGAGTAAGTGGGTTAATAATGAATGCTTGACACACAGAGCAAGTACAAAAATAAATAAAAATGCAAATTAATAACATTTATTTTAATGTTTACAGTTGAGGCACAAGTTCTAGGCCACTACACCATGCATTGTTCCTTTCTGTAATACTGGAGGAATCTTCTGATCCTCAGTTGTGACTTCCCGGCTGAGCGAAGAAATCAGCTTTGGTCAAAGGCTTCAAAGAAGCTCCAGTTTTTCTCCCAGTGGTAGTCTAGATTTGTGGAAATGGTAGCTTTGTGTTCTGACAAAGCCAAAATGGATTGAATCAATTCAAGAGTTAGGTGATAGCTTTGGTATGTTTTTTACTTTGCTCTTCATATGCACATTCATAAGCCTGGACATATTTTCATAATGAAAAAACATTTACTGTGTCCTGTTGATTTTTTTTATCAAGAGTAAATGATAAAGTGCTGATAAATATTCATGTAAAATAAGAGTGAATTAAAGAGGTTTTATAAAATATTGAGTTCATATGTCCTATTTTGATTACACTTATTCCTTTATTAAAAGAAACACACATATCACAGTTCATCTCACGCTAATAAAAAAAATGGTGGAAACTAGTCCAAGGTCCACTTTTTATACACTGATACAAAAGTCTCCCAACAACTAAACATGAAAGAATATATAGTGTGTTATTAAATATAAAGGTTTCAAGTGGAAGTTTTTCATGAAACAGAGTTACAGTACTATTTTGCCATATCTGTTTAATGATCTTTGAAGTTACTAGTGACTTTGGAGCTGGGCATCTGGAGGATGGCCCTACCATAGGGAGAAATTGGCTTGGTATAAAAGACCCTGAAACCCCTGAGGTAATGGAATGCCTCAATTGGGCCTGTCCTGCTCCTACCAGAGCCAGTTCAGGACATGTTACCTTGCACCAGGCTTGGGTCACTCCCAATTCTCTGGTATGGCAAGAGAGATGACAATCAGGATCAAGGCCTACTTCCTTGCTACCACTATCTATGTGGCTCCATTCTATAAGTGCTGCTTTGCACCCAGGTATGGCAGGCGGAGGGAAGGAAGCACTCCTAATCCCTCATTGTAAAAAAGAGACAGAAACAAAGAACACAATAATAACTTAAATCAGGGGTCTTCAAACTTGGCCCTTTTATGACTTGTGGACTTCAACTCCGAGAATTCCTCAGCCAGCATGCCTGGCTGAGGAATTCTGGGAGTTGAAGTCCACAAGTCATAAAAGAGCCAAGTTTGAAGACTCCTGACTTATATACAGTAGTGACTAAGATGGCTAGCTAACTGGCTTCAGAAACCTCCCAGAACTCCATTTTATTCCTGCTTATCGGAAACTGAAGTCCTTTTTCAGTGGCAGATTGGGAAAGTCCAGCAGCAGGAAGAGCATCTTAAGCAAGAAGCTATTCCTCCAAATCAATATCCAGGTATGAAAAATGGGGTGCCATCAGCTTCCTTAAACCCAGTCTGTGGCTTTATATACACGCCTCTGGGATAATTAGCACTGACGCCAATGGGCAGAGACAACTAAGTTCCTTGTCTTTGCTTTCCCTATCAAAATATAATGTTGCTAATAAAACAATCCAATTGGCTTCTGATTCAGGATCAAGCTGCACAGTTTTTCCAGCTTGCTGAGATATATGCATTCTTTTTGAATGCAAATGACTCACAGTTGGAATGGAAAACTAAGTTGCAAAAAATCTCTCTTTAAAAATATAAAATCGTAGTTACTATATATATACAATATTTTTTTAAAAAAAGTTAAGGTAAAAATATTATTAATAAAGTAATAAAAGCTGTTTCAATAGAACATAATATCATCACATCTGGTAATATAAACTTACATGATGTGGAATTCACTAATTTAAACTATCAGCCTTGTGTGGCATCTTACCCGAGATGTTTCTTTTGTTGCCCATGTGGAATTTCAAATAAATTACCATTGTTAATGATCTCATGTGCCATGATATTAGGCTAATGGACTGTGTGCAGCTTAGTAGATGTGTTAAAATCTCTAAAAATAGCACTAAGTAACTATGGTACTGAATAGCTCTTGTGGAATCTGCAGCTCCCCCCCCCCCAAAAAAAAGGATTCCTGGTTAAAATTGTGTAAGCATCAATTGACCCCTACTTTGAATTCTTATAGAAGTCAACTAAAACATCATGGGCTGGCAACATAAATGGCACACCAATGCATTTTCATTACTTGCAGTATGACTAAATAGCACACCCATGCTTACTATTTATGTTGCTCCTTTTGTGTGCTCATGTACTAAAGCAGTTTAAGTCAATCCTGGAACAACCTGCCTCCAGAAGCGGTGAATGCTCCAACACTGGAAGTTTTTAAGAAGAGACTGGACAGCCATTTGTCTGAAATGGTATAGGGTTTCCTGCCTGAGCAGGGGGTTGGACTCGATGACCTCCAAGGTCCCTTCCAACTAATAATAATAATAATAATAATAATAATAATAATAATAATAATAATAATAATAAATTATTATTATTATTATTATTACATCCAAAGAATTCAGTCAGCTTCAGGCTACTACTTCCCTTTGTTGTGGCCCTCCAGCCTTTGCTTCCCAGGAAAATATTCCATTGCTTTTTTTCCAGTGTGCAGGTCTTCTGGGACATATATGTTTTTATATGTGAAACACATATATACACTTAAATGGCATGTATATATACAAAGTTAAAGCATGAAAATGCACTGCATACAGATACAGTTAGGATAAAAATTTCTTACTACTATGCTTTCTATTTGCTTTTTAGAACTTTCCTAACCATAAGTACTAAAGGAGTGTAAGAGCTTTGCTTTGGTTCCTGTTTTGAAATGCAGCAGAATGCTTTTCAAAAATTACTCTTCCTTCTTCTGAGCTTCCTTTTTTAAAAAATATTTTACTGAAAAAAAAATTAAAAACAGTAACAACAGACAATGCAAACTTAACTGAAAAAGGGAAGAAAAGTAAGGAGAGAACAGAAAGTGCAGGAAAAGAAAAAAAGAAGGAAAATATTTAAAGAACTTACTCATTTCCATCACAATACAAGCAAACTTAGAATTATTCACCTCCTATAAGGTTACCTGCAAGTATCTCTTTGTCCATATCTTACCCACACACATTACATAAATCATTAATATTTCAACATTGATGTCAGCAAAATCCATAAAGAATTTCCAGAATTTTATAAAAATTTGGTTTATTTTAACCTTGGTCAAACAAGCCAGCTTTACATTCCTTCCTTTTGCATCTAAGAATCTTAATATTTAATATAATTCATTCAGATGTTGTTGTAGGCTTTGATTTCTCTTCAGATTTTCTTTTTCTCATCTCAAAGACTTCTTCAAGGTTTTAACAAATCTCTTTTGTAGATCCAGTAAGGAATCATTGTCCAGGTCATTCTCTTGGTTTCTCATTTGTATTTCTACTTTGACTCTCATCTTTCTCTTGTAATCCACATTGTTTTTCATTTTCCAGTATCTCAACATTTTTTATATTCTAATTTTCTGCATAAGGCTTGTTGTTTCAGCATAAGGTACTGTCTTTCATCTATGTCATTTCTTTTAAAATATCATTTGGACATAGTTTATCCATAGACACAGAATATTGCTGTCATTGTATGTGCTAGTTCTGTCCCCTTTGTTCAACTATCTTCTGAAGTATTTCAACTGTCATACCACTTCGTGTCATTTTCTCCCAGTGCTGACCAAATCAAAAGACAAGCCTATCTTTTTTTCTTTCTTTCTTCTCCGTTTATGCCTGGGATCTTTAGTCCCCTCTAGTGACTAATTTCTAGAATCATAAAGCCTTTTATGATTTTTTGTTATGATTTAAGGTAAACTAAACAATACAATTTCCAAAATCTTAAAGCAGAAATCCTACTATTCCAAATTCAGCTCATCCCTCAATTTGTTTGTAACTTTCTTGAATCAAAAACCTTGCTTAACTTTTGCCATTTGTTTCAAATTCTTTAAATTCTGAAGCTTATACTTAATTTTCTTTTTGTTTTGGAATGGCAGTAAACTCACCAGGTGGCTTTCCAAACTTGCCACTTTCAAGATCATTATTAGCCTTAAGTAAGTTCTGAAAGTGATTAGAACAAAGACTCATGGGAAGCTGCTATCCTACAGTCTTCTCATGAGAAACAGCCATCTGGAGCACAAGTAAGTGATCTATCTTCTTCTTATCTGAAGAGGTTCCATTGGACCAGTCTACTCACCAGTCCTTTGGTTGCATCTGCATTGTCTCCACTCATTTGGAGATGTGCTGACTCCATTCCTCTACTGAAAGGCCTCTTCTCCTGAATGTATAGTTATTCCTTGTGCTTTTAAAAAAAGAAAAGAAAGGACTGTTTCCTCGTTTTTCCACTTACCTGATCTAGAAAGGTTTCAACTGCATCTCCTCAAAAGCCCACAAGTTCTTTAAATTGGTATTCTTGTAATCTAGCATAGAATCTAATATTAATTATTCCTAGATGTGTTTTCTTCCAATTATACTGATTATTTTCTAGGAACAAAAAGCTTATTAAAGATTTTTCCTCTAAGCAACCTAATTGACTGAAACTGTCTGTGACGAACACACTGGAAGTGTTTGCGGCAAAATATTACCTGATATCAAATGGCGTCAAATATTAGACAAAGAACCAAGTTACCACTTTGTGAAAACACTCCAGGTCCATTAAAGGTTTACTTTGAGAGGAAAATTACTTTGTGCTTCAGATTATAGCAAAAAGTGTTCTGAAATGTGTTTGGCTTATCTTCAGTGCATTTAAGAGCTCTGAAGATGCACACAAGAGACTTTTGAAATAATATTACAGATCAGCCCTCCTTGGTAATATATTTTTGAAGAGGCCACAACAATTCTTGGGTGTCATGAAAGAAATGCCCCTGAAGTCCTTTATATGGAAACTCTGCTAAAAGGAAAGGACAGTGAATTCATTTACATTCATTTGTTCAAGACTGATCTTCCCAGTGGTATTTATCCAATCACTTTACTTAATTGTTTCTGAAGGTTTGCCTATCAACTCAACAACCCTTTCCGCATGGGAAAGCAAATAGCTTGATATATCTTGACAGCAAAGTATTTTTACGGTATTTAAAAAAGAAATCTAGTTATTTCTTCTGGTTCCCTAAGATGAAAGAAGAAATAATTCTGCAAGTTGCAATCTGGATCGGTCTCTGGGACCAGAGGCTTAGTCTTCCGAGCTTTTGGATGTGTGTGCTGGAGCCCATTCTCAGGGAACCTCTCTCTACCAGAATGTGTGCTTTGGGTCATATTTATGTGGTACTTTCTATTGGTCAAATAGGAGCGAGGACTTGGCAGCACAAGGAAACAGCCAATCACCAGCTGTCAACACACCAATCAACCAATAGGAAGGCACCACATAAATACGACCCAAAGCACACATTCGATAGAGAGAAGATCACTGAGGATGGGCTTTAACCCAAGTCCAAAAGCTTGGAAAGCTGGTCCGGTGACTGCCCAGATTGGATCTTGCAACATTATCCTGGGACACGTATATTTGCCTTCATTTGTGAGAAATAATTCTGATTTTTCTGGCTGTTGCTTAGGATTAATTCTTACCACACAAATAAGGATCAACGTTAAATAGTGAGGATTTCCTCCAGTGCAGGATTAGCTATTTGCCAGTGATAGACAGGACTATATTCTATGAGATAGGATCATTTGTGTTAAGTGTGGGCTTTTAATTCCACACAGAGCCATTACTCTAGATCACTTTCTTAGAGTAGATTTAAATATACATCTAGATGAAGAGGTGAGCAAAATAAATCAGAGTCAGCAAAATTATTACCATGCTCAAAATAGAAAAGGGAGTATTATGGGTTGAACTTTGTCCCTTTTTTGTATTATGTTCTCTTGCAACTTAGCAGCATTATGGAGAAAGAATTGGTAACCCGAGTTTCATTTTTAAAACAGTTGATGTTGACAAGAAGATATCAAGTTTATATGAAGTCAACAACAAACCAGAAAAAGCTACCTAGAATCAAAATATAAAGCCGAAAAGATGTACTGAATGATCAAAGAAAAAAAATGGTTAAACAAAGGGAAGATGATACATAAACCGAAAGAATGGCTAGATCACACGTTTTGAGACTGCCTACTGTTTTATTTAAGTAATCAAAAGCTCAGTGATTTTTTTTTCTTTTTTCATGAAAGGAAGTGATATTAAGAAGACAAAGGACAAGAGAAGAATGTAAGACAGCTGGTGGAGAAGTTCAAGTGATTATTTTTCTTGAGTATGTTAGATTATACCTTTTTATGTGTTTTGTTCCTGAGAATAGTTTTATAGGAATCTGCACAAAGTTCACTTAGTAAACAGGTTTCCTACAGTTTTTATAAATCCACAACTCAAATGAGTTTTCATCTCACAAATAATGTTCTATTCAAAATGACACTTTGTCATTTTGATATTTAAATGTGGCTAGTAGTTCTTGCTTTTCATAAAACATTGAGAATAAATTGCTGCAGTTCTTGTATCTACATTCCCATTAAAAACTGTTGCCATAGAAGTTCTCACATAAGGGAGGGGGTGTTGTCTTCTGCCTTTGTATAATATAATGTTTAGGGTGGAAGTAATAAGTGAATAGAACGAAACATAATTAGAAATAAGGACTTTCCAAAGTATTTATAATAATAATAATAATAGTAAAGTTGGAAGGGACCTTGAAGGTCATCTAGTCCAACCCCCTGCTCAGCGTCCTTTGGGATATGGTAAAGCCTGTTTACCGACAGGTCAGAGAAGAATTTTTGAAGGTCACAACCTCGTAAGTGGCGAAGACCTCCGTCCAACAAGGTGACCAATTAACAAGAGTGACAGTCCTAGTTTCTCCTTAGTTCTAGATTGCTTCTCTCTTTGATTAGTTTCCACCTGTTGCTTCTTGTCCTGCCTCCAGGTGCTTTGGAAAATAGCTTGACTCCCTCTTCTTTATGGCAACCCCTGAGATATTGGAACACTGCTATCATGTCCCCCCTCGTCCTTAGATTTTTAAAGTGCAGATTTTGTACGGCTGTTTTGAAAGCTGCTCTGGCTGTCTTCAACCAAACGAAGTAGCTGAATGTTGTAGGTCCATCCTCCTTTTCATTATTTTCATTAACTTCCTAGCTTTAGATCAAGTGATCAAAGATCCTGTTTTATGCTTCAATTCATCCAGAATGCAAGAACCAAAACAAACAAGCAGGACAACTAGAATTCATCTGCTCCTTCTAGAACATCTGTTCTGAGACATGTTTAGAACATCTGAAAACAAAGAGATGCAGTCAGTACCCCAGAACACTGTTTGATTATCAAGTTATTTACTTAGCTCTTTCTCCTACATTGCTGCTGCCTTCTTAGCATACGTTCCCAAGAGGAATATATCCCAAGAGGATTTTGTGGGTACAGAAGAAGTCATGCCCCCTTCAGTAACTTTCTAGGCATTCAAAAGGAATCTCTTGGGGGGGAAAAAGATCTTCAAAATATTTTGGTCTGTTAAGACGCCTTTATAAAGTCATAGAAATCTCATTACAAAACATATCTCAGTATCTTAGTACTGAACCTTAGTAATCTTGAACTATTTAGGATCTATTATTGGCTATTTAGATTTCTTGTTAGCCTGTGAATCTGCTGTGAACTGAGATTACGTTTTGCTCCTGTTTAGCTTTCAAGATTTCTTTTGCTAGATTAAAATTATACATGAGATTCAAAAAGATTAATTGTTTGTTATGGTAGTCTTAAATAAAAATGCCCATTTTGGTCATTTCCACACTGATGGGTTATAGCATCTTCACTGCATTACCTAGCCATTGTTGGAAGTGAGACACAACTGGTCTGCATTACTATAACTTTGGCAGTGGTTTAAGAAATATAGAGGATGCTATAAGTCACTTGTGCAAAAAAATTATCTAACCAGAAACAAAACAAAATCAATTTAGAATAGAATAGAATAACAAAGTTGGAAGGGACCATGTAGGTCATCTAGCTGAACTCCCCACCCAAGCAGGAGACCCTACACCAGTGGTTCTCAACCTTTTTAATGCCGCGACCCCCAACCGGTCGTAAGTCGAGGACTAAACCGGTCGTAAGTCGAGGACTAAACTGGTTGTAAGTCGAGGACTACCCAACCGGTCGTAAGTCGAGGACTTTCCCTGCCCGTGGTTCCACCCCCTGCGCTGGCCGAGGCGTAGCTGGCAAGCGGCAGAGACGGAGCAGGCTGACCACCAGCTGGCCCAGCCCAAGGGAGGTAAGGCACCCGCCGGAAAAGGGGGGAAAAATGGTGGACAGCCTTGCTTGGCGACCCCCGTGAAATGGTCGATCGACCCCAAATGGGGTCGCGGCCCATAGGTTGAGAACCGCTGCCCTACACCATTTTTGACAGTTGGCAATCCAGTCTTTTCTTTTTTATAATATATTTTATTTATTTATTTTTATAAGTTTACATTTCATAAGTGCTTAATAAACAACGTGTTGTCTGGGTCTTATCTTAATAACATGTAATAAAATCCTAATCTCTACTCAGTTTTTCCAGCCATTGGTAAAATACATCCCATATTTCTAAATACTCTATATCTTCCTTTTCTTTAATCTTCAATGTGAGCCTGTCCATTTCTGCCCATTCCAGTGTTTTCTTGATTATGTTATCTTCAGAAGGTGTTTCTTCATTTTTTCCAATTCTGCGCAAACACAATTCTTGCTGCTGTTAATACATGTACCATTAAATATATATTTTTTGTCATATTTTCCTAAAATTATACCTAATAAAAATAGTTCTGGTTTAAAATCTACATGCTTTCTTAACATTTTTTCTAACCAAGTATGAATTTTTGTCCAATTTTTTATTTTTTTTTGCTTTAGGGAACGTTCACCAAAGATGATAATACGTGCCTGGTTTTTGCCTACATTTCCAACAAATGCTAGAGATATTTTTAAACATTTTCGCTAGTCTGGCTGGTGGTAAGTGCCATCTATAAAACATTTTATACATATTTTCTTTATATGCAGTTGCCATTGTTATTTTAATGGTCCAGTTCAGTCTTTTCTTGAAAGCTTCCAGTGATGAACTCCCACAATTTCTGAAAGCAAGCTGTTCCATTGGTTGATTGCTCTATCAGAAAATGTCTCCTTATTTCTGGTTGAATCTCTCGTTGACCAGTTTCCATCCATTATTCCTTGTCTGGCCTTCAGGTCCTTTGGAAAATAGGTTGACCCCCTCAAATATTGGAACACTGCTATCATGTCTTCCCTGGTCCTTCTTTTCACTAGACTACCCATGCCCAGTTCCTGTAACAGTTCTTCATATGTTTTAGCCTCCAGTCCCCTAATCAACTTTCTTGCTCTTCTCTGCACTTTTTCTAAAGTCTCAACATCTTTTTTATAGTGTGGTGACCAAAACTGGTTGCAGTATTCTAGGTGTGGTCTTACTAAGGCTTTATAGAGAGGTATTAGTACCTCATATGATTTTCACTGAATCCCTCTATTAATGCAATTTAGGATTGCATTGGCTTTTTTGCTGCCACCGCACACTGTTGACTCATATTTAATTGATTGTCCACTAAGACTCTAAGATCCCTCTTACAGTTATTGTTTGTTTTTTTAAAACAAAATTTTATTAAGTTTATATGGATGAGGAAAAATAGGAACAATACGGGTATGGTAAAGGGAGGGGTGGAAGGAAAGGGGAAGGGGAAGGGGATAAGGAATTAGGGTAAAATAAGGATAGGTACAATCACATATTTCAACAAACAAGCTACCGTCCGGATCATAATAATGAGTAAATATCATATTCAACCATTTTTAGCAAAGCTTAGACCCTCTTACAGTTATTGTTATTAAGCCTGGTTTCACCCAATCTATATGTATAGTTTGGGTTTTTCTTGACTAAGTGTAAGACTTTACTTTTCTCTACATTGAATTTCATTTTGTCAGATAGGGCCCAGTGTTCAAGTCTGTCAAGATCCATCTGGATCTTGAGCCTATCATCTAGGGTGTTGGCTATTCCTGCCAGCTTAGTATCATCTGCAAATTTGATACGTTCCCCTTCTATTCCCTCATCTAAGTCATTTATGAAGATATTGAAGAGTACTGGGCCTACGACGGAACGTTGTGGTACCCCACTGCTTACTTGTCTCCATGTAGATGTAGTACCTTTAAGGACTACGTGTTGAGTACAGTTTGTCAGCCAGTTACAAATCCCTCTGATGGTGATGCTGTCTATCCCACTTTTTTTTTAGCTTACCAAGAAGTAGGTTATGATCTACTTTGTCAAATACCTTGCTGAAGTCCACAACATTTCACTGGTCTATTAATTTAGTCACTTTGTCAAAGAATGAAATAAGGTTGGTTTGGCATGATCTGTTTTTAACAAACCCGTGCTAACTTTTAGTTTTTACTTTACTTGTTTCTAGATGTTCACAGGTCTGTTTTTGATTATTTTTCCCAGTATCTTCCGGGTTATTGATCTTAGGCTGATTGGTCTGTCGTTTCTGGGGTTTTTTCCTTTTTTGAAGATGGGAACCACATCAGCTCTTTTCCAGTCCTCTGGTAGTTCCCCAGTGCTCCAGGATTTTTTAAATTATGGTACAGTGGTCCTGAGATGACATTTTCCAGCTCCTTCAGAACTCTGAGATGTAATCCATCAGGTCCCGGTGATTGATATTTATCAATAACAGATAGGTGTTCTCTTACCATTTGGGGGGGGGTATTTTAACTTTTATTTCTAGACTGTCTTTTACAGTTATATTTTTGGTAGGTTGGGCTATAATTTCTTTTTGCGTGAAGACCGATGCAAAGAATGAGTTAAGCAGCTCTGCTTTCTCTCTGCTGCCTGTTATTTCCTTGCCGTCTTCTCTCTTTAGTAAACCGACTATTTTCTTGATTTTTTTTCTTGTTAATTATATGTTGAAAGAAACTTATATGTTGAAAGAAACTTTCAGCTCACATCAACTAAATGAATTAAACAAATAAATACATTGGGGACAGACAGATAATTTTCATACTGTGACAATATATACAGAAGGAACATACCAAAAGATTTCATAAACAGTATATCATTGCCCATTATATATAGGGCCTGTTTATTCTGTAATAAACAGATGACTTCCCCTGTGATGTGATGATATGATGCAATGTGAGAAACAAAGAATTTATGTCACCTTCTGTGGATAAATAGTATATGCAGTTGAGAATAAAATTAAATTAACCCATGATACCATTTCCTTTTGGCATAAGCAATGTTTACCCAGTCATTGTTGGACTTCATTAAACATGAAACATTTGTTAACAAGTGATTATAGAGATGATTATGTTTAAGTTGCATTTAATTGTTCAGTACAAAACAAAGAGCTACTCTTAAAACATTTGATCTTGATCTTTATGGAGCAGGAGAAATCAATAAATATTACCATATTATAAAAATATCTAATATAATTAGCAATACATCAATGTCTATAGGAAAAATAATATTTTTTTTAAAAAAATAATTCTTTAATATGTCAAGAAGTTTTCTTTTGGAAAATTGTATAATTATGTACAATTATATAATTCTGTATAATTTGTTCCATAATTGTCTATTAATTCAAATAATATTAAAGTTGTTTCAAATGCAGTCGATGCTAAAGTGTGCCAAAAATAAATCTGACAGCTTGCTGGGAGACAAAAGGTAAAGAAATTTCATAAAGTTGATAATATTTTAGAATCATTCCATATAAATCTAGAATTTGAGATTCATAGAATATGTCTAAGCAATTTTGGAGGGATTACAGATTTTTGTAAGATCTACAAAATTTCTTAGGAAAAAGTCTTATATTGTAATTGAGTCAATGACGATCTAGGAAAACTAACTCGCTGGCTTCTTCAGTTCCTTTTAGAAAGAAATACAGACTGTGAGATATGAGAAGGTTTTTAAAAAGTTGTGGTCCACTGAAATAATTGGATATATTATATAATTTGTCCACTGAGCCTATGTTTCCTTTAATATTCCCACAATCGTTGATTTGTAGTGGTTATTAAGAGTTGTGTGTGTGTGTGTGTGTTATTCAACAAATGTGTGTGCCATGAGATATACAAACCTCAATATTTGTATATAAACACAGTATCAAGCAAAAGTTTTAATCACTTCAACTGATCCTAGGTTACATCCAACAAGGTCAGCTATGGATTCACATTAATGGCAAGATAAGATTCTTATCTTTCTGTAGCATCTCAAATCTTCCCCAAAACATTTGGATGGAGTGCAGTGGGAGGGGTGAAGTTCTATTCATTCAATATCACCTCAAAGCATGATAAGAATCATTCCATCAGCAAGAAACATTGTGAAATACAAAGCATGCAGGCCATGTTTGAGTCTATCCCCTTTTATTTGGAAATGAGCTCTCTACGATATAGTAGGATTTACTAAATAAATGTACCAGCAACTACCTTCAGAATTAATGCAATTAGAGAGTAATGCTAATTCTATTTTACACATTGAAGAATAGGTTGTCAAACAAAGTGGGCTTTTTG
This sequence comes from Protobothrops mucrosquamatus, assembly GCF_001527695.2. Classification (NCBI taxonomy): domain Eukaryota; kingdom Metazoa; phylum Chordata; class Lepidosauria; order Squamata; family Viperidae; genus Protobothrops; species Protobothrops mucrosquamatus. The sequence goes on along the minus strand of NW_015386745.1, from coordinate 423,210 downwards.
CTCATTTTTTTTACCTTAATGATATTCCATTATATAGGAATTAAAACCAAATCATTTGAATTAAGCGTTATAATTGGAGTATAATTACTAGTTTGGATGTGCACATCATTAATGCAACATAAAGGTTTCTGTTCATGAAATTCACTCTTAGTGATTTTTAATTGCAAGAGAAAACAGATTGAGTTACTTCCTTCTTTAATTACATTGGTGCCAATAATCAAATAACCTTCATACTGGGATTACATTGTAGTTCCTGGAAAGAGCAACAAAAGATTGTAAAAGTGCCTTTGTGTTAGTTGTCAGTCAAAGGAGTATCTGGCCATCTGAGCTGTGAACAATATCACTCTCAGATTGCCCCCTTTATGCTAGTTAGCAATTTAATTGAGTTCAGGGAGCTGAAAGGTTTAGTGAAAATAGCTACCTGTTCTTGAATCACTCTTTTTGTAACACTTTCCTTTTCACAAACACAACTTGTAATTCAAACTGAAGGGATTCTCTGGTGTCTCTTCTGTTCCCATGCTTTACCTGAGAATCTTTTTTGTTTGCCAGTGTAACAGGGCAAATGAGGACACACAATTAGCCAACACTATTATCCATATGTTCTCTCTAATATTACTGAGAACATGCTAATGGGATCTTTTCTATCAGACTTTAACAGACGAATGAAGTATTTGGCACTGCACTATACAACAACTAGACCAATTCCTCCTTCAACATTTCTCGTTCTTTCTCTTTTTTTTAGAAAGTGATTTATTTTTGGCTTCATGTTCCCTTACATAATGGTGTTTGATGTTTTCCTCACTATCCTATATGCTCTAACAAGTCTCACAGAGCTTTGCACTGAAGTTAAAGCATGAATGAGCACACTAAATGATTGCTTCTTCTAAAGGCAACATATTTAAAATTAATGGCATGTGTATGACTGAGACATTTCAATTTTCTTCCTGTTTTAAGAATGAATATTTAGATTGTATATGTTGTTCTTTTGTTCCTGTCTGTTGTTGTTCTATTCTTTTTTGTCTTGTTATTTTTTTTTCCTTGGTAACGATTTTACTTGTGAACTGGCCAGTCACTGGAACACAGGCAGCATGCAAATATGTTTTTCCTGTGCTTAATCAGTGCAGAATTCCTAAATAGTAAGAGGTGGGTGGTATATATGTTTAAATTAATCTTAATAATCATAATAATCATAATATATTTTAAAGCTTTGCAGAAGTACTTAAAACCAGCAGTAAGGACAGAATGCTATATTCTACTGAACTATACTTCTCTTGAAACATAATATTTTTGTCATAAAGTGAGAGATTATAATTCTCCTTGCTCTTAGGAGTATAAGAGATTGTGGCATACATTTCACATACTTGATTACAGAGCAGTGAACACATCACATGAAGAAGCAAGGAACCAAAAATTAAGCCTAAAGCCAACCAGGTTTTGTCCAGTTAACTGCCATAGTTCAGTAAAAACCCAAACTTCTTTAAGTCAAGGTAGGCAATGAATCAAGTATTATAAATCCAATCCAAAGCCTGTATACACAGAGTTTGCTCATGGATTTCCTTTTTAAAAAAACAAAAAACAAAAACCAATCATCTAATTCTGTTCAAAATTATCTTTATAGAATTTAATTTGAGACTGGGAAACACCAATCATTTTAGCGTTTTTTCTATAGGAAATGGCCCAACCTCTTCATCATCTTGATCATTCTTTGGATAATATATATGAGCCACATCTCTTCAAGTCATAATCTGGTTAGTAATATGAGACTCTCATTTTACCTCTCACTTTAACAATTATACTTTGGATTGTTTGTGAGTTCAAAGCCATGTGAATAATTCACTAGAACCACTGACTGGAAGCTTAAAATTGTCTTTCCTACTGCTCAAAGGAAGATGACATTCCAGCCCAGTTTTTTAAGGTGGACATAGTTTAGTCTTAATAGTCCATGTTCTTCCCTTGCCCCACTTTAAGACACTATCAGTATTATTACAAGGAACATTTTCACAGAAGAATTCTTCAGCAGTGTATATGTAGAATGGAAGGGAGAGAAGTTAGGAGTAATATACGTATGAAGTCTTGGTTGAACCCAAAATTGGTGAGATGGTGAGTCTTGAGCATGGCAGTAGGATATAGCTATTGAGCAGAAAAGTAGGGAATCAAGATAGCCTGGTGACTATTTTCAAAACAAGGAGGATGATTTCTGAAAGCTGAAATGGTGAACAGGCGTGCCTCACATCATTCTGCAAGCAGAAGGTAATTTTTAATTGTAAGGGAGCCTTCAGAACTATTAAACTTTAATAGAAGAGGAACCTTCAAACGGATATCCCTGGCATGCTATCTGTAGTGCAATAGTTTTATTCTGGTTTGCTCTTAGACCATTTTCAGCTATTTGATTTCTAAGCAAGATTTCCTGCCATGTTTAAGGGTGAAAGGAAGTAAAAGTCAATTTTGAAAGAGAGAAAGAAAGAGAATGAGAAAGAAAGAAAGAAAGAAAGAAAGAAAGAAAGAAAGAAAGAAAGAAAGAAAGAAAGAAAGAAAGAAAGATCTTTAAAATAAGAAAACTCTCTGTTTTGAAGTTTAATGTTCCAGGTTCGTTGTCAAACTATCAAAGATTAAGTCAATAGTTCTCTGTTAGTACAGCTGCATATAAACTGTATTTCCTGTGGCCCAGATTGACACAAAAAGTAGGTGCTGTATTAGAGCACTCTTAGCATCTTATTCCTTTTTGTAGCAACCCAGAATGAAGTCAGAGGAAGTGGTCTCCCAGTTGAAGATGTATGAGACTTGTCTCAACTAGAGAAAGCGTGTTTCAGAAGTTCCCAGGCTTCATTTCAAAGGCAAGAAGACATAACAGAAGGCCCCCTAAAAGGTATTTGCCTTTAAGCACGGCATCTCTTTGTTACTCTGCAGACCATGGCCTTTAGCCTGAAGAATTTCATCCATTCTTTGGATCCAAAATCCCTACCTCGGATTCTGCAAATCCAGTCTGGCTTTTATGATGAAGGTGAGGTTTAGTCCAAATTATCTATCTGTGTATGCACTTTCGGCATTTATCTAAAGTTGAATATTGTAAGCAGATCATTATGTCAGAACTAGCGGGAACCCTTATATTAATAGATGATAGTATATTAAAATAATCCATGCCATATTTAGACCGCAGCTGACTAGACTGTGATTGTTCAACAATCACACTTGACTAATGACAACAGTCACAGTTGCCACCCTCAAGTACAGAAATGTAAGTGTAAGTTGTCATTGGACCATGAAGGATAATCCGAAGACATGCTAACTCAAGTGTCATCAGAATGGATGGCATATATGAGGCTAGAAAAAAAATGGAAGTGTTTGAAATAGACCAGCAGATATATGCTGGGTCCAGATAGTGTTTGATTCACACCGAGGCAGCAATACCAATGGTGTGAACTTTAGCCGTAACTCAGAGTATTATACATTTTGTATTTTTTTTTGTACAATGATTCATATTTTGTCTCGTGTTCCATTTCAGATTGTATTATTTTTCAGTGTCACTGGAATGTATATTAGGAGGGAAAAGTTAAATGATGGCATGAGAGACAGAGAAATGAGGACTGCTTGCTCATGATTACATTCAAAATGTTTCAATAAAACAAAATAAAAAAAGGAAGAAAGTTTGAGGAAGAAGCTTTCATGATACTTCCAGATGACATTTGTTACTCAATCCCACCAACTTTAGATCATGAGACAGGTGGCGTCTAAATTTAATAATAAATCAAGTTTTTTACAGTGTTTGATTTAATATCTAGAGAATGTCAACTATCTTTTATAACCTTCCAGTGTTTGCCTCTGATTTTTCCTTTCTTTTTTTTCCTTCATGGGAAAAAGTATGTTCAGGAAAGCCCAATGAAATAGTTATAAAACAACTGTGCATTTGTAATTTTGGGGGAGCTTCCTTCTACAAGGATTGCCTAATGAGTCTATATATGGATGCGTAGCGCATAAGAATCAGATATAGTATAATTCAGGAACTGACATATAGAAGAATCATAAATAAATGATCAAAGTGTTGCGTGAGATTTATCAATAAATCTGGCTTTATATGTAGAGAGAGAAAAATCCCTGGGTCTCCATTCAATTTTTGGAGATGCATTCATGAAAAAAAAAATCACTGTCATTTACTTTTTAGCACCTGTTATTAATAGACATAGTTCTGTGCTAAATGTGACTAGCTGATTCCAAAGAAACAGCAGTTCTGCTCACAATTAATTCATTTTGTCTATCCTAGGTTTATTTTCACTTAGCTCTCTTTAGCCAAACTGGGTCTATGACTCCCCTGATTCCAGCTGAATTGGAATAGTAAAAACTTCAGGCAAACTTCTGTAGGGGATACCTAGTTAGGAGACTCTGATCCTTTTCTGAGTCCTTTAAAGAAGGAATCGGGCAAGGGCTGGAACCTTAACAGTAGCACCACAGTAATATTATTGGATGGATATTATTGGGGGGCAAGAAAGGTTGTAAAATGCAGCAAAAATCACTTAAGTACTGTCTCACTTAGCAACAGAAATGTTGGGTTACAGTCGTGGTCTTAAGTCAAGGATTAACTATATTGCTGGAAAGCAGAAGAGTTTTGCTCTGCCTCCTAGGGTTATTTTGATACTCTCTTTCTCTCCCCCCCTTCCCTTTTCTCAGAAGTGGATTATCATGTATTTTCCCTCAGTGTTGTCTGCTTATATATCATGTATATCTACATTCCACTATGCAGTGGGCTAAAACCTCATCTGATCAGCCACACAAGAAAGCTGAAAAATAGCAGCTGTGAAATAAAGCAGCTGTAGTCTTGGGAATGCTTTTTGATGGAATTAAACAAGCATATCTATGGTGCTATCAGTATTTGATTGGTTGGTTGATTATGTGCCATCAAATCAGTGTTGACTTTTAGCAACCTCGTAGATACATTTTTCTCTTGGCGATCTGTCTGTAACTTGGTCTTTCATGTCTCCTAACTGTATACACATCACCACTCTAGCTGAGTCCACCCTCCTTGCTGCTGGCTGTCCTCTTCTTCTCTTTCCTTCCACCTTCAAAGCATTACAGTCTTTTCCAGAGAGTTAGATCTTTGCATTATCTGTCCAAAATAGAATAATTTGAGTCTGGTCATTTGTGCCTCAAGTGAGAACTCTAAGTTGATTTGTTTAAAGATCTATTTGTTTGTTTTCTTAGCTATCTATGTTATCCTCAGGAGTCTCTTCCAACACAACTTCAAGAACATCACTATTCTTCCTATCCTGCTTCTTCAAAGTCCAACATTCCTTTCCACAGACTGTCACAGGACAGAGTATCATAGTGTATCATGACCTGCGCTATTCTGATCTTTGTAGGTATAGACACATCAAAGCATCTGAATATCTTTTCCAAGGTCTTCATGTCTGCTCTACCAAGTGTTAATCTGTGGCATACTTCTTAACTGTTTGCCTGTTTACTATAGATGGTTGATTCTAAAAGGTAGAAGCTATCCATCATTTTAATAACTTCATTGCCACTTCTAAGGCTGGTTGTTCTACTTGATGTCATTGGTTTGATACTATGACCACAACTCAGAGCTGTGCTGTTTTCATTTGGTTCTCTTTTAATACATAACCATTGCTAGCCATGAGATTGCACAAACTATTCTATTTGAAATTCGACAAAGCCACATTAAAATAAAGAGAAGCCTCAAAAAATCATAATCCATAATTTATTTTCTCACCCTCAATAATTTTAGGAAACTCGTTCTTACCCGGGTGACCAGAAATATTTACAATAAATATATGATAATATTGAGCTCAATAGCAGATGAGGACCAGAAAAGACTGGTTTATAAAGAGCTGCACTTGCACCAGGGACCGGTTCTGTGGAGAGAACCGGAGGGGATGTGGTTTCATGTGCTGCCTGCAACCCCCAGATGGGGCTTCTCTTGTTTGCTCAGCCCATTTTCTGGCATGCCATGGACCAGTGCTGGTACACAGACCGGGTTGGGGACCCCTGTGTTAGAGCTTTATTTTATTAATTAATTAATTAATTAAATTTATATGCCACTCATCTCATTGTCATAAAACTCTGGGCAGTGTACAACATGATAAAACAATATTATAAAAGTGTAGAACAATAAATATAACATTAAAATCAGCAGAGAAATAGCTAATATGGGAGGGTATACAATGGAGTGGGGATGGGATCTTCTCTTTAATCCGATAACCACCTACA
>NW_015386745.1:389445-416894 GCF_001527695.2 Protobothrops mucrosquamatus | reverse complement strand
ATTTGTATCCTTGACCTTTTGCCCCACAGTTTTGGGGGAAGATTAGCTCCATCTCCTATAGGCCTTATCTGCATTGTAAATTTGGTTGACTGCTAGGATGAAATAAAGAGACAGAACGTTTCTAGCATTTTGTTCTACTCTAGTATCAGCCCCAACTCTGATTTGGCTGTATCTGAAGAGAGATGCTCCATAATTGTCTGCAGTGGTGGGATTCAGCCAGTTCACACCACTTCGGCAGAACCGCTAGCTAGTTTTTGGTTGCCCAGGCCCAGAATGGACTTCCAGAACTGGCATCCACACAGAGAACCGGTTGTTCACATATTTGAATCCCACCACTGATTGTCTGCAAAATGAGGTTTATGTGTAGATGACATAGATTTTAATAGGCTGTAAGAATAACCTTGGGAGACAAGAGGGAGAGATGCAGCCTAGGTGTAATGGTCAGACAAAAGACATCTCAGTCCCTGAAAGAATAGCAGCATGGGAAACATCTCAGAAGGGACTCTCCATAACTCTCTGGAAAGAAAAAGCAGAGGAGGGGGAGAGGTCTTTCACACTTTAAAGATTCTGTTACTTTAATCTTATAATAAAGGTAGTCATAATATTTATGGGTTTGGTTTCCTGTCTGAACTACCACAAGGAGCTGACAAAGATTGAGAAGGTATTTGTTTTGAGTCTTTTTTAAAAAAAAGAATTCAGAGTTTCTCTAACACTGCAACCCTCCAATCCTTAAAATGCTCAGTGGATGTGATTTATTCCTCTCACAAAGAAGAAAAAATAAAAAAATAAGATGCCATGCTTGGTGGACCTCTTTGACCAACGACTAGACCTATGAATTTATTTATCTTTCAAAGGTTGCTTGAAGCTTTGCCACCCTGCTTCACCTACACAAACCTACTGTAGGAGTTGGAAGGAGTTTCAACAGTGTTTCAGGTTTACCTGAGTGGGCAACCACAAAATACACTTCTCGGGGCTTATTTTAGGCTTGTCCAAGGAAAGCAAGAGCAAGTTCTAAGCGCTGCAGGCAAAAGCAGGCCCTCTGAGACCTCATTCTGGGCTTTGTCTCTATTCTGTCAAGCTGCTTGCTACTCTCCTCCCTCTTTCATGCTACAATTGGAATGCAATATTTTCTACCAGGATATTCATCTGCTCTAGAAGAGATAATTGATTTGAAAGGGTTGTGTTCTATATGTGACATCAAAATCCCCCCAAATCAGTCTATTAGAGTCCTCATTTAGCAACTGCCACAGACAGTGACCATTAGCAATTGTGATGGTGATGAAGTAACTTTGCAACCAGAGCCCACATTTATAACCTGTGTAGCTTCTCTTTCTCTCTCTTTGTCACATACTTACCATTACAGTCAGTTAGTACACATTATCCTCTGCTTGACCCATTTTTTCTTCCCCCCCTTTGTAGAGCAGAGATCTTGCCTAAATAAGCTGTCTCTTCCTAAGTTGTTTTTCTCCACTTCCCTAAAAAGTGTTAACTGCAAGTTAACATGCTCAGTTTTGTGACCTTAATGAGTTGATTAGAACCCTCTGGCAAGCTTGGAGCTGTAAGGATGCTAGCAAACAGCTGGCCAAGTGCATTGTTTTTGATATATATTCCCCATAGTGTGCCTGCTTACTCTCTTGCCATCCCTTCCTCTCCAATGGATGCAAATATAAACACTTTTGCTAATTACCTCAGCCTCGGGTGAGTATTCTAAAGAACAAGGAGGTGGTAAAAAAAATAGCTGTAAGATTTGTCCTTTTACCCAGCTTCCTCACAAGTCACATTCTGGTTTGTTTAGGATCACCTGGCTGTTTGGGAGTCATATCCTTCTGATGCTATAAATCAGGCATCTCCAAATTTGGCCACTTTAAGATTTATGGACTTCAGTTCCCAGAATTCTTCAGGAATCCTAGGGAATTCTGGGAGCTGAAGTCCACAAGTCTTAAAGTGGCCAAGTTTGGTGAGCCCTGCTATAAACAAACAAACAAACAAACAAACAAATAAACAAATAACATAAATAAATAGCTGAAGTAAAATCTTAAGCACAGTTGTGGTCACAGGATTTTTCCACTTAGTGTCTGCTTTGTTTAACAACTGAATCACCAGTACCACTTCTGGGCACTAAATGAGGACTAGATGTATCGTAGTTTCCATAGTTATTTTAGTAATTGTAATCAGACAGAGTAAAGCTCAGGCCCTCATAACTGGGTTGCAAAGATCTGGAATGCCGCTATGAAGTACCAAGACTTTGTTTTTTGCTGCCACTGCAAATTTTTGCATCCCAAGAAGCGTGTACTGATTTCCCAACTGTTTCACACTGACAAAATACCTGATACCATTTGGTTCATTCAAATGCTGAATACCTAAATCCATTCAGGTTTTGTTACATCAAACCATGCTCAATTTAAAGCTGTACAACAAATCTTTCAAGAGGCATCATTTGTTGCCAGATATAAATAAAATATTTCTCATTTTTCTCTCCCCTGGTCATTATTTCATAATCAGTATTGAATAAATGAATAAATAAGGTGATCCGTTTAAGCATAAATATAATTTTAAAGAACTTTAATTTACTGAAACTCTCTCCTCCAAGGAATCAAATATATGTTGATACTGAATAAGCTAAGGAGGTTATATGCCAATCGATTTCAAGGAAATGAATTTGTATTCCCCACCTTATAAATGCATTCCTTTTAAAAATATACAAAATAACAATTTTATAGATAACTGAATTTTCTCCTGATGTAAGGTTGTTAAACAGGGGCACGTTTCCCCTAAGAAATGTGGATATGTCGAGAACCATGTATTCAGACTGAAATACCAAGATCTCTAAAAATATATAGAATTAACAAAAAAAATTGAGATAGAAAAGTGCTGTGTTATTTGAGATGGGGGGGGGATCAATTTTGAAATCAACTGAAGCTCCATTTGTAAGCAATATTAGAACTGTTTCAATTACAAACCACTCAGATTATTTCATTGTTTCTAAAATTATCCTCTTATTTGGGTTTTTCTTTTAAAATGCCCTATAGTTTTTGGTGCCTTTGAGTCAATGTTGGCTCCTGCCAACTGCCTGCACAAGTCCCTGCAGTTTTCTTGGCAGCATTCTCAGAAGTGGATTGCCATTGCCTCCTTTATGGGGCTGAAAGAGAGTGATTGGCCCAAGATCACTTAGCTGGGTTCATGTCTAAGGCAGGACTAGAACTCACATCTCCCAGTTTCTTTTTTTTTAATACAAGTTAGGTAAGACATGTATTTTTTGTCTCCCAAACTTTAATGATTGTCCTGGTTGCTCTATAAAAAATTATTAATTTTTTACAATAACATTCTTTAGTGCTTAGTAAACAGCATGCTGTCTGGGTTCATATGTTTAAAAAACAACCAATAATAATTAATTTATATAATTCCATAATCAATATGTTAATCAGTGATGTATTTCTTTGATCTTCTCTTCAGCCGATGGTATTGTTCTTTTATCAACATTTAGCAAATATCATTCTTAAAATTCAATACATATAAAGTTAAATATAAACCTTTGTCTTGTATTTATACAAATAACAGTAAAATCAGCACATAGCATCTTTTTTTGGTCAGTACATATTTTAGTTGTATTTATAGTAATCATCTTATTAAATTACTATATGTCCTCTTTCCAAAATTCTTATTTAAACTTAATTTCCCCTCTGTATTCAAACCATTCTTATCAGTCATAGTTTTCTCAAAGTTAGTAATCTTTAAATATACAGACTTTTCATTCATATACACCATCCCAATATTTTCACATTTCATATATTATAAAAATTACTATACTACTTGTATGTCTTATCTCTCTTAGTATAGACCACTCTATATCCATAATTTATCTATTCTTTTAATATATACCACTCTATATCCATAATTTATCTATTCTTTTAACCATATTCAAACAAGTATTTAATCATATAGTACTCCCTCAAGTAGATCGCATCAAATCTCTCAAATCTGATTCTAGCCTTCTTCTTTTGCCATGTAGTTTTCCAAATTAGTGTATTCAACTTGCCCAGGAGTTTTTCCTGTATTTTTGTGAATGCTGTTGGGAATAGAAAAAACAAGTTAGGTAAGACATGTATTTTTTGTCTCCCAAACTTTAATGATTGTCCTGGTTGCTCTATAGTCCATTTTGTTAGATTTTATTTCCAATCTTCAAGTTGATTTTGAGGTCCTAAAATATAGAATATCTTTTCCATTTCCATTGTTATGGTAAAACCTTGCAAGTTTTTTTTTTTTGTATTAGTTTGTAGTTCTCTTCATCTATAGGTTCTCTTTTTGGGTTGCTGACCTCTGATTTATATTCTGCTATCTGGTCTGTTTGTTCATTCTTTTTCATCATTTTCTGAGAAATCTTTACTTGTAAGTTTAAGTTGGAAATGTGCTCATTTATGCCATCAAAGTTGCTTTTAATCTCATCATGATTTGAAATTATTGTCATTTGAATCTGTCGCAGCATTGCATACATTTCCTCCTGTAAAGTATTTGCCTTGTCTTGAATTATTGCTCCTGCAGATCTCTGATGTTCCAGGCTGGGGCCTTCAAAAGAGGATATTAGATGTAATTTCCTGCCACTTTTTAATAGGTGTGCAGCATCCATTTTATCTCCCCCTTTCAGATAATCTTTCACTGGTATCATAGTCTCTATGTTTCGCCTTTTAAACCAGCGATCTTAAAGTCCAAACAACCAAATTTTATATAGTTCTTATCTTTTTATTTATGGTTTTTTATAATCCAATTATTAAAAAAATCATCAGAACTCTTTCAGATGTAAAATCTTAACATTTATTCTTAATTTTCAGATTTACCCAGACTATAACATTATTAATTTCATTTCAATGTATTTCTTTCCTCCATGAAGTTAATTTGCTGCTTCCATCTATGGAAGGGTAGGGGTATAATCCCCTCTCTTCTTACTTTTGGAGGATTTCTTACTTTGGGGATTTTTTCCAGGAAATCAATTATAAAATAGAAGAGAGAAAATCAAAGTTCTCACCCAGTTCACCATTGTTCTGGTTTGTGCTCTTGGACTTCGGCTGCTGGTAGCTTGAGCTAGACACTGATGTGCAGCTAGCCTTTCTCCTGTCAGGTTGGAGAGCTCCCCCAGAATGAGTGGATTGACCACCATCATTCCACAAGCATCAGGTGCCCCTCTTTCTTCATCGCCTCTCCATTTAGGGTCCCCTGGCAGGGCAAAATCAGCCGTGAGGTGCAGAACCCCATGATCCCTCACCCGTGTCACTACGGGGCAGAACCAGAAGTCCCACATCTTCCAGTTTCTAGCTTGGTGCCTTAACTACTATGCCAAACCTGTTCTGTTCTATACACTAGAGTGACTGCTAATGGTTTTTTTTCAATTACCCATAAACTATTAGAAAATATTAGATGCTAACAGTGCTGTTGGTTCACAAAATTACATACAAAGTTCCAGCAACAAATTAAACAAATAGTTTCCAGACGAATTGAAGAAGAGAAGAGAGAGAAATATTTGCTTCTTTCAGAAGCTGCCATGCCCCTTAGAAGTAGATGAAGATGTACTTTCGCAAAATAATTATATTGGTTCTCACCCACCTTGATATTTGCAGCCAAACTAACAGATGGTATCTAAATTGTGCATTAAAGATGAAAATATATTGTTTCTCAAAGATGAAACAGTAGGATGTGTAGAACTGTATTTTAATACTGCTAATAAAATCAGTAAAACTTCTTTATCTTCACATTATCTCTTAGGTTCGATGTATGAAAAGCTTGGCCATGAATGTTGCTTGTCCACAGGTGATGTGATTAAAGTTGCTGCATTAGAAATTAAAAAAATCCTTGCAAGTAATCTAGGAGGTGAAGATGCAAGCATACAATCCACTACAGTAGAACTACCTCTAAATTTTCCAGGTACAGTACAGTATTTTTCTTGTTTGATAAGAAAGCCAGTAAGCAAAGAAAAAGAACATAAAATAGTTTTGAAGTAGTTATTTTCCAGGTGTCCCATCTTTTTCTCCTAAATTAACCTCTGTGATACATAGCAGTCAGACTTATCTAAAAGATGAACAATTATGGACCAAATAATAATAATAATGATAATCCTAAGTCCCAAGTCAATACTAACATTTTACATATTACATTTTATAGAGAAAAATCAGGTCTTTAGAGATAGCAATGTATTTACAACAGCATACAATTCCCTCCATAAATGCTATGATATCAAAAGTTATAATTCGATCACACAACCAAATTATTTTCATTTCCTGGTTCTCCAAATTTCTCGCTAAACCAAGGGTGTCAAACTGCTGGCCAGTGGGCCGGATGCATCTTCCAGAAGCCACGCAATGGCAAAACCATCCCGATACATTGTGCGACATGATGGCGCGCGTTTGACACGTCTGCGCTAAACCTTCTTTTAGGGCAGCATGCTGGCTGGGGAATTCTGGGGATTGAAATCCATAAGTCTTAAAGTTGCCAAGGTTGGAAACCCCTGCTCTAAGGAAAAAAAGAAAAGGAAACAAAGAAAACATTTTCCAAACATAAATAGGTGATTTTCCCTCTATCCCTCCATCCCCTTGTTCTAATAAAATAGTTTCAGTGGATCTGATTAAGATGGAAATAAAAACACTTTTCAGGGATTTCATTTGCAGAACCTTTTGCTTCTTAATATTCCACAGCTGTAATTAGAACTAGATGACCCAAATCCTGCCATTCCTAGATACAAAACTCATTTGTATAGCTGCCACTCACTACTGTCACCATTCATCACAATACAGGTAGTCCTTATGACCAGTTATTTAACAACCATTCAGCTTTACAACAGACCTCTCCAGAGTTATCTAAGTCCCATTTTCATAGTTATGATGGCCACACACACATAATCAGAGGGTCATATTTGGGCACCTGGCAACTAGGGTCACCGTTATGGTTGTTTGCAGTGTCCCGTGATCACATGACAGCAATTTGTGATTATTATTTTTTTCAGCATTTACTTCCAGTTTCCAGCAAAAAATGCCCATTGGGGAAAATGGGTTTGCTTAACGACCCTCATAAAAAACTTTGTAACTTTGAATCCTGTCACATGTTACCTCAACTTACAACCACAACTAAATTTCCAGGCTCAATTACATTCGTAAGTCAGGACTACCTGTAGTTTCTTGTTCCAAAATCCTGGCCAAAAGCTCTAACAATGACTTCCTGCTATCTCTTTCCTCAGAGAGAGCAAACTCTGATCTTTACTTCTTCCTGGAGAAAGAATTCTTTCTAGCTACTCAAAAGTTAGAATAGAATAGAACAATATAAAGCCAGTTGAACGGGGGGCTATTAATAGTATTGTATGTCTGCATTTTCTATAAGGCAGTGTTTAAGAAGCTTGCTAAATAGTCCTAAAAAGAGGGAGATGGATCAGAAACAGCAACCTGGAAAGTGTGGTCCTGCCCACTGTGGGCTGCATCTGTAGCTTTAGCCTTACTCACAACTGGCCTCAGACCTCTTTATAATTGGCATGTTATTCCTTGAAGTTATTTAAGAACCAATTTGATAAAGCAGCTAACCTAGAAACCAGGAGAATGTGAGTTCTAGTCTTGCCTTAGGCATAAAAAAAGTAGCAGGGTGACTTCACATCAGTCCCTCTTTTTTAACCCAACTCACTTAACAGAGTTGTTGTTATTGTTATTATTGTTGTAGAGACAATCGAAAGAGGAAGGAATACTAACTAGATTGTATTCACTGCCTTGAGTTGCATATGAAATAAAGGTGGGATTTCAAAAATCTTAGAAAAAAAAAGCAAAGGTGGAACCTTGTCTCTAAATCACAGATGAATTGTTACTTGTACACATTCATGTTCAAAAGTCATATGGTTGCAAATGAAGTAGCTTAAATATTTGGGAGATAACATTTCAAATTTTAATTTGGCAAATAAAAATGAGCAAATGTCACCATAATAGATACTTTTACAGCCTGCTCAAATGTGCACACCCATGCACCCACATGTAAACCTACAGTACATATATGTACATTTTCTTTGTTTTACAAAAATATCGCCATCTTCTTCTAATATCTAATTTAATAGAAATTTCCTGAGCACATGCAACTGTAAATAGAAAATGAATGTTTGGTAATGTTTGATGTTTGCATAATGTTAACACCTTTTTCCCAATTTGAAAATTGCCTTTGAAGGGCTTTGCAGGGTAGTGGCTGATAAAACCCCATACCTCAATGTTGAAGAAATTGTGAGCAAAGTCTGGATTGGGCCAACACAGCAGGAACAACCATGCTTCTGTTGCTCTAAGGATATCCAGGTAGAAAACCTGACTATCAAACAGGGGGAGAAAATTGTATTTATGTCTGTAGAAGATCACAATGAGACCCTGACCGTGAATTGTGAAGTAAAAAGGAATGGCCAGGTACATGCCTTTCTTTTGCCACATTCTCAAGAAGGAGATTTCTACGAATGTCAAGATGACCGAATATACACCCTGGAAGAGATTGCCCAATGGAAAATCCCAAAGAGCCGCACACGGAGAGTCCTGTTCCTTAATACTGGTGATGCTGGACAATCTCCTGAGTTGCTGCCTAAGAGTTTTGGAAGCTGTGTAATTCTAGAAGCTATATACGAAGTCCACGCTGTAATGAAATGTAAGTTAATAAATCAGAAACGCCAAAGTGTTTCAAAGGCAAAAAGATAGAAACTCAATAATTTGAACAGGTTAATAAAACTGAAGAGTAAATGATTTAGTTCTAGTCTATTTGTAATTCAGTCTCATGCCATGTTTTATCCTAAGATTTGAAATAACCTTTTTTTTGGCTAGTGACATTATGGGCTGCATGAATGTGCTGGTAGCATGTGCTTTTCATCCCCACGTTTAGGACAGACGGAAAATGAAATAGGTATAGTTTAAAAGTTGCCATTATTCTGGAGATGTAATTTTCTGCTTGAATGATCAGAGATGCATCCGAACTTTGGTAAATCTTTTTTACCGCTTTGGGAAAAGATAACAACAAGGCTCTTCCTCTCTGTTTTTCTCTTCCTCTTTGTTCTGCTTCCTTCTGATTGGAGGATTCTTAGTTTTTCTCTTCATCCTCCTTCCTTCAGAAGGAGTGCTTTCTGGCTCTCTCTCCCCTAATCTGACCCCACCTTTCTCCCTCATGAGGACAAAAACCACCGGACAACTCGCTGTGGGACAATTTAACAACTCAATTCAATTATTTAAAATAAAAAAAATAAATTAATTTTTGTCATTTCCATTTCATTCATTCCCTCCTTTTTTAGTCTTTCTTTAATGATTTAGCTCCAGCATTTCTTTGACATTAGTGTGACTCTTGTCTTGCAGCAAGTTGTCCCACAGCCTGCTGGCTGTGGTGAATTGTCCAGGATATGAGGGGGTCTGTAGATATTTTCTCACTTTCTGATTTGTGCAGCACACAGGTCCTCAGTGGAAGGCAGGCTGGTTGCTAATGCTTTTTCTGCAGTCTTAACTAGCCCACTAAAGTTTGTGTCTGTCCTGTTTGGTTGCTGTGCCAAACCAGACAGTTACTGAGGTCCAAGTGACAGACCAAATAATTCCTCTGTAGAACCATATTAGCAGATCCTTGGGCAACCTGAGCCTTCTGAGTTGATGCAGGAAGAATGTTCTTTGCTGTGCAAATTGTAAATTATTATTAAATTATTAGTAGTAAATTATTTGTAAATTATTAGAATATGTTACAATAATGAAGAGAATATGTAATTCAGGGTTGAACTGTTGGACTCTTGGTGCCGAATAAACTTTTAAGTGAGAGTTTTGTATCTTCAGAGGCCTCTCTGATTTTTTCCTGGTGCTTGTCCCTTTATGGGTTTTTTGTTCCTCTTTGCAACTTTTCCTCTCACGGTTGTATCCTTAGTAGTGAGTTTTGGAGGAGAGAAGGCTATTGAAGTGGTCATTCTAAAAATATTGTATCACCAGAGGTAGCTGTATATTTTACATGAAAGGCCAGAAGCAAGAAAATCATTGCCACCATCATCATTATCATTATCCTTGATTATGCAGTGGCTGTGAACATGAAACCAGAAATACATGAAAGGAGCTTTCATCCTCATAAAATAGCAAGTTTTATAAGCAAACATTACTGCAAGTTTTATAAGCAAAGGTCAATTACTTGCCTACGTCTAACTATTTTCTGTTAGGCTATGCATACAGAATATGTGAGATGCGCTAGATCAGAGGTCCCCAACATTTTGGGCACCAGGGACTGGTTCCGTGGAGAAAGGTTTTTCCACGGAATGGAGCATGCATGATTTTGTGTGCTGCTTGCATCCCACAGATCAGGCTTTGCTTGTTTGTGCAGACCGGTTGCTAGCATGTGCAGCCCGGTACCGGTCCACGGACCGGGAGTTGGGGACCCCTGTGCTAGATGACTTAGAATTATTGATAGGTTTCTTAGTACTATTTATTACTTTATTATTCCGCTATGATAGTACATCTTTGTATAGCTTGCTTTCAGAAGATCTGTCCTCACTGTTAAATTTAAGAAATACTGACATTCTTAACAGACAACAAACTTAATTCCAGCAATGAATCATTCTATCAGCTGATCCAGACTTTTTGCCTGGCCTGTTGCCAGTATGGGCCACTCATGGTTTCCTGAGTACACAAACAGATGATGTCATCTTCCTTCCACACCTAGTCCACTGCAATTGCATCCCATGGCTGGGTTTTTCAGTTTCCATTGAAAACTGATGTTTTCTGACTCAAGACTTCTTAAGCCCTTCAAAACAGATGGCCTACATCCCTTTGTCCATCCTAGTAGCAGCTTCAGCTCTGACTGGCTGCAGTCCCTAGCATAGCTTCCCCCTTACTGTGGCTGGCCATTACTATAGGCAGCTAATTAATCCTGGGTTGCTAGGCTGTTGTGTTCGCTGCTGATCAACAGTTGCTGGTATTTTACCCCCAATAATCTTTTACCTGATTCAATATTAGCCCATTCAGTCTATTAACAACGAACCGTCCTAGAAGCTCATATATCCCTCAGTTCTTTTATCACCCAATGGTCACCTTCCTTATAGTTTCTGGACAGGTGAGGCATTTTCCCCTTGCTTTTCTATCCCGTCATTCTACTGCTGTAGAGATTTCTTCCCCTTTCCTTTATGCTTAAAAATATCTTTATATTACAACTTTGTCTCTATTAAGCTGAGCCATTCTTCCTTGCTATTTCCAATGGTTCTTCCAACAGAAGGACATGGGAGGGAAAGAACAACTTCTTCCCTATTGTTGTGACTACTGTCCCATCAGAGCAATTATGGTACCACAAAGGGGGGAGCAGAGAAAAAAAAGGAAGGATGCACCTATATATCAAAGGAAATATATGGGAAGGGGTATATGAAGGCTTCCATGCATGCAAACATCTAGGAAAGTAAAGGAAAGGCATGGAGACCAGTGAGAAGGGAACAGCGCCTAAAAGAAAAAAGAAAAAAACAGGCATTGGGAGATGGTCCACAGGAACCAGTCAGCAAATTTTACCTTTCCTGTATGGATGGGAAAGGCAAGAAACAGGGAATGATCAAATAGGGCTTGTGGTGGCTATAATCTAGACTGAGCTCCAGCGTGGGCTCATGGCTATCTCACTACAAGTCAGGCTGGAATGTCTGAAGTTGGCTTAAGAAGCAGCCAGGAGTTGCAAGGGAGACTAACAACTTAGACTGCAGTATGGAATTGCCCAAAATAAAACTTATTGTGCAGCTGCCTGCCTTTTCTGATGAATTTTATGGAGGTGAGAGGTTCAACTGATTGCACCTTTCCTTGATCATTTCCCTCAATATTTCACAGCTTCTCTGCAAAAGCAATGCTGCAGACTGCTTTATAGCAATGCAACGTGACATGGTTTATAGCAACTTATCCTACCACATAACCTACACAGCAACAAGAAAAAGACAGCAAAGGGAGAGGAAGTTTCCTTAAGGATATCCAAATGTATTACAGAAATAAGCATGATTCTAGATTTAGAGTTAGCATTTTAAAGCTTTCTCCTAATTGAATATCAGGATCAAGCTTTAAATATATTTTTCAGGTAAAATAGTTATGTTGTATACCTGCATCTTCTAATATATGCTTCAGTTACTTTTCTGTTTTCTAACACATCAAAGAATTTTACCACAAGTTCACATAATCCCATTATTTCAAGCAGTTTAATAACCAATGATATGCATAGAATAATGTTTATTTTTTTTATATAAAAGGGCTGTTGAGTAATTAGCACCATTATATCATTGACAACTGACCAGAACTTTGTTTCTTTCTTTCTTTTCCAGTTCAAAAAGAGATCGTTCATTTCCATTCTGACTTAGATGTTGAAGTTGAAGACGTCACTGACCATTACAATATTCATACTTTTCTCCAGCCATTATCAGTGAAAGATATATTAGAAAAGGCAGGGACAGGATCCCCTTTTGTTGTTGCCATAATCGAAGACTCCATTGTAAACAAGCATTCTTATAATTTTCTGTGTTCTGGTAGAGAAATAGTAATTTACAAAACGTATCAGGCTGGAAGAATCTTAGCATCTGAAATCAAGAATAATTCCTCTAAAAGATACTTTTTAATTCCTGCGAGCTACAAAGGGAAATTCAAAAGAAAACCTCGCGAATTCCCAACTGCCTATGACCTGGAAATAGCGAGGAACATGAAGGAAAAGCTTCATGTTGTTGCTACCAAAGCTTTTGACTGTCCTCATGAAGAGATGTGCTCTGTTTCTGTTGGAGATGCGTTTTTGATTCCCAAGTACCAGAAAAGCCAAGTTGTTGAATGTGGAAGGAAGTGTGTGCAGGCCGCATTACCTTGTGAACAAATTATCTTGGCAAAGAAAGTCAATAAGACCATCCTTCTTCCAATGTTCATGGAAGGAGGCTTCAATGAAGTAGTGCATGACAGGAATCAGTATGATATTTCAGAGCTTTGCAACAATTTCCACCTTCCATTAAATGTCACAGTTGGCATAAGGGATCTTTCCACCCGGGAGGATATTTTGGCTGGCATTCCCTGTCTGCAGCTTGAAGAGGAAATCAACGATTCTTATTTGTTAATCAGCAATCTCAATAATCCCACAGAAATTTGGGAAGTTTCTGTGCATTGTTTAAATATGTCTTTCCAATTGGTGAGAGAATATCCAGAAGATACTGTACATTTCCCAATAAAGTCAATTGTAGAAGAGATTACAGAAGACCAGTACTATATGATGAGAAAATATAAAAATCAAGCCACAACCCCTCCACCCAGACCTCCTAAAATACACATTGTAGAAGAATCCAAATCATCTTTTCCCATTATTCCAGTTCACCATTTTTTTGATACACCAGAAGATGACAAGATAGAAGACACATAGAAAGATACTAGTTATAAAACAGAAACCCAGCTTCTCCTTTTATTACATGCCTAGTTATTGTTATTGTTCTGAAAACCATTTACTTTCACATTTGTGTGTTCTAGACTGATAGTGGTTTTGATCACACCCTGATTTCTTTAGATTTCTAATTCATTTTATTTATGTACTGCATTTATATCTGCTGCAATTACAAGACTCTTGTTGTCATTAAGTCATCTTGGTTTTCCCACTGGGCTGATACATGTAGTTTATTTTTATTTATCGTATGGCAATGTTACATTAGCCAGGAGACTACAGTGCTAATACAGAGCAGTAGTTTGGCTGCCTGAGACTGCTAGCCCTATTGGTTCATGCTTGCGCACTTTCCAAATTGTGCCAGAGGGGGCGATCTAGCTCCATACCAGAAAGAAGAACAAGAAACGTTCCTGCAGCATCATCTGGGCCTTCTCCCTCCAGAAAAGCTGTCTCACAAATGGGCATTGCAACCAGGAAGGTCCAGCATCAGCAGGATTCTAATCATCCACATTAAGCACTGGCTTGTCTCCCCACCAAAGTTTTTTATATAACATGATCTCGAACTGCTAAGTGGGCAGAAACTGAGGCAAGTGACAGGAGTTCAACCTGCCCTGTAGTAGTAAGACTCGAATCACTGGACCAATATCATCTCCAGCGTCATTAAGCCACTGAACCACTGCCCCTCTATATATGTTGTGATTATGGGAGGATAAATGGACTGTTACAACAAACTATTCAACCTGGCATAAAATATAGATTTATATTTTGAGAAGTTTTCCTTTATATTTTTTTTCTCTCTTTCCATGACTAATTACTGAAGGCCAATCTATTTTACAGAAAAAATAAGGGAGAAGGTGAAGATGTCATTCTTTATCTTTTATATGTCAGTTTGCCTGATCACACAGAATTTCTGGCATACAAAATCATATTTCTCTTTATTGCACAGGCAAACATTCAGAAATAGCACAGTTCAAGGAGAGTTGTATCACATAATTTTTAATATGTAATAAGGTGTCAATAGAAGAATATATCTAATATGCCTAATTTCTCTTTGTCATAAATGATAAGTAGGTAATTATCAGAAGAATATAGAAAGAACTGTTTACATCAGCTTCAAAAATAGTTAGTTGGTTGGTTGGTTGGTTGGTTGGTTGGTTGGTTGGTTGGTTGGTTGGTTGGTTGGTTGGTTAGTTAGTTAGTTAGTTAGTTAGTTAGTTAGTTGTCATCAAACTAGATTGGATTTTGTGGTTAATGCTCATCTTTTTGTCCTGCCTTGGGTAGTAACATTTCAGTAATCTATTTGATTTTGTCCATTCACATTATTCATTGCCTGCCACTTTCCCTAATTCCTGCCAAAAGAAAACATCTTTTCCCCTAGTCCGTCATCTTCTCACATCAACTAGTGTGAGTAGGAAAGTTTCTGCTTGCTGATCACAGCTTTAAGTGAGCAGCCAGCCTTTATTTGATCCAAAATTGATTACTGCTAGTTTCTTGCACTTCATGGTAGTTTGAGTAAATATCTCCAAGACTGCATCCATCTTCTTTCTCCTGTTCTTTCTCAGGGTCCAGCTTTCACAGTTGTATATTACCACTGGAAGACTATGGCTTTAATTATTCTGAGGTTTTTGACACTGAAAATTCTTTATCCTTCCTGCTCTTACCTAAAATTGTCATTGCTTTATTCCCAAAGATTAATGTGCTATTTATTTCTCCAGCACACTCCCATCTTTATCTATTTTGAAGCCGAAGACAACAAAACTATCTATATTTCATTGTCAAATATAAGTTTACAAAGCATACTGTTAACATTGTGTTTGTCTTCTTCTTAATACTTAACATTAAATTGGGTTATTTTTCACTTTACATTATTTATTTCATAAGGAGTTGTTCAA
Organism: Protobothrops mucrosquamatus; assembly: GCF_001527695.2. Taxonomy (NCBI): domain Eukaryota; kingdom Metazoa; phylum Chordata; class Lepidosauria; order Squamata; family Viperidae; genus Protobothrops; species Protobothrops mucrosquamatus. The sequence goes on along the minus strand of NW_015386745.1, from coordinate 401,628 downwards.
AATCGTCTATACTTTCAGCTAACAAAGTGAAGGTTCCTGCATATCTGATTTTGTTAGCCTAATTTTGATTCATGCTGTCATCTCTTCCAATCCTGTCATGATACATCCACTGTTAATTTAAAAAATTATGGGAATAACATATTCATTCCCTTTCCTATTTTGAAATCATTTTATTAAAGTTAGCAAATACAAAGATGAAAGAGTAATACAAATTGAAAAAATATAAAAGGTAAAGTCAAGAAAATAGAAGTGCAAAGAGATAGAAAAAAGAAAATGAAAAAATAAAGAAAAAAGATATATAAAAGATGATTTTCCCCTCCCTCCAGATAAATGTAACTCCCTCTCTAGTATTTCAATGTTTAAAATCTCTTCTTCCGATATCTTATTCCTTATCAATAATTAGATTGTAAAAACTCATAATCAGGAAAAGTCTATTAAGAACCAAAAATTGTAACTTATTTATTTTAACCTGAATCAAATAAATCAATTTTGTATTCTAACTTATCACTTTTCTATGAAATAAAGCAAAATAAATCTCTCCTCATTTATAAACAGATATTTGAAACCTTGTCACTCAGTTCTGATCAAAATGAAATTCCATTAATAGTTACCCAAAAAGACTACATAGATAGATAGATAGATAGATAGATAGATAGATAGATAGATAGATAGATAGATAGATAGATAGATAGATAGATAGATAGATAGATAGATAGATAGATAGATAGAGATAGAGCACACAGATATAACATAACATGTTTACCTTGTGATGAATACAGTACATGTGTATATCATTTTATGGTAAACCGTCTAGAGTCATTATATGAGAGACAGCCATGTGGATCCTGTTGAAAGAAAAAGAAAGAAAGAAAGAAAGAAAGAAAGAAAGAAAGAAAGAAAGAAAGAAAGAAAGAAAGAAAGAAAGAAAGAAAGAAAGAAAGAGAAAGTCAGGAGGAATACATGCACTGGGTTAGTAATTGATGCATCCTCTTGAGTTTCTTTGGTCTGGTATAGGTATATACTCCTTTTTTCCCTTTTCTGGGCCATGCAGTCTTGTGCCACATTTATCAATACACCAACAGAACCAAAAACAGTGATGATCACTTGACTCTTTTACATTCAAGTGAAATTTATATTGATTTTCATCCAGTATGATTAGTATGCAGTCTTTCAACAGAGATAAATCAAAAGCAGAAATAAAAGGTTTCCTCTGGGTGTAAATGAAGCAATTAAAGTTTGTCTTGACACAACAAAGGAGTTCACTGACAGTGACATTATTTTGGAAGTCAATATATTTATCAGAAGTGAAGATGAGTGCTCTGAAATCCGCTTCTTAATTATCTACCTACTCCTGACACTATATATTTTCTAGTGGGTGTCTGGATCCCAGAGTGTTTTAATCGGTTAATATTGAAGTTTGTAATTATACCCAAAACCAAAAACAAATGCAATATTGTTTTTGCAACTGCACTTCAATATTTACATGCAATCTTCTACAAGTAAAATATAATTAGGTACCCTGTTCAGTGCTTAGTCTTATTTCATGCCTCCGGAGAATGCATTTCTTAGTAACAGTACAAGGCTAGATAAGCATCTCATTCACCCTGTGTGGGAATCAATTGGAGGCTGGAGGCTTCTGGCCTGAGCATCAGAGCTCTTTATGATAAAATATTTGAAGCCAGTGAAGAAAGTAGTAGTGCAGAAAATATTATTGTATTGTAAGGTGCCCAGATTTACCGTGTGATAAGATCAGGGGTATTCAAACTTGGCTCTTTTATGACTTGTGGACTTCAACTCCCAGAATTCCTCAGCCAGACATGCTGGCTGAGGAATTCTGGGAGCTGAAGTCCACAAGTCATAAAAGGGCCAAGTTTGAAGACCCCTGGATAAGATGGAGGGCCAATAAATTTAATAAATAAATAAAATAAAAATAAATAAATAAATAAATAAATTATATTTTAAGTCGCTGGATGGATTCCACAATACTGCACAAAGAACAACAATTTGTTTCAAATGTCCTTGCCTAGTTTGAATGTTTACAAAATTGAAAGCTTATCCTATCTCTCCCAAAAATCCATATTGAAGTTTTGTCCTGTTTGCGCTGCAATTTTTTTTACCCCACTGCTCTTTTATGAACCCTGTCAGTGTTTCCCATTAAAGCAGTGGTTCTCAACCTTTTTAATGCCGCGACCCCAACCGGTCGTAAGTTGAGGACTAAACCAGTTGTAAGTCGAGGACTAAACCGGTCGTAAGTTGAGAACTAAACCGGTCGTAAGTCAAGGACTACCCAACCCGTCGTAAGTCGAGGACTTTCCCTGCCCGGGAGCGCCACACATGTGTGGTTCCGCCCCCTGCGCCGGCCGAGGCGTAGCTGGCAAGCGGCAGAGAACACCAGCTGGCCCAGCCCAAGGGAGGTAAGGCACCCGCCGGAAAAGGGGGAAAAAATGGCGGACAAAAAAAATGGCGGACAAAAAAATGGCGGACAGCTTTGCTTGGCGACCCCCATGAAATGGTTGATCGACCCCAAATGGGGTCCCGACCCACAGGTTGAGAACCACTGCATTAAAGCATAGTTTTCCTTCTTAAAGCACAATGTTACTCTGGTCAGTCAAAAACTGTGCCCAGGTTTATGGAGGTTAGCACTTCCCATGTAGACACTTTGCAAGTTTCTGTCCTCTCTCTGATCAACTATTTGCCTGCCAGATCCTCTGTCTTCTTCTACCAGCATCCCTGACTGCCATTTTGCCTGCCTTCAGATTGACATCAGACTGGTTTCAAAGATCTAAGGCAGGGGTCTTCAAACCTGGCCCTTTTATGACTTGTGGATATCAACTCCCAGAATTCCTCAGCCAGGCATGCTGGCTGAGGAATTCTGGAAGTTGAAGTCCACTAGTCATAAAAGGGCCAAGTTTGAAGACCCCTGATCTAAGGTATGGCATTTGTGGACAATCTAACCCTTGGCCATGCTATCTGCTGCCCAGACCACCAGAAACCCATTCATTGTTGTCCTCTCCCCAACTGCTCAGCCTACTGTATATCTGGGCCACAGAGATAAGATCCCATGTATGGCCTCCAAAGGTTTCCAGAGGGGTTACTACAGTTTAAGGGAATCTTTCTAAATTACATATCATGTGAATGAAGCCACAAGACATATAACTGAGAGGAGACTGGTTGTACATTCTTTGCACAGTTTTGCACAGGTTGGATTTCGAAAGGGAGAATGTTGTCCTGGTGGCACTTTATTCTATCTTCAGAGGCTCTGCTTTTTCACCATCCACATAAAATGCTTTCTGAAGCTACAAAAGCTTCAGAAAAAAGATGGAGATATTTTTGCAATGAGACCAGCCTTATAGAACACAATCAAACCACCTGAGGGACAGCTTTGAAAAAGGGCAAGAAAACGAAGCTATGAAGTTTAACTATAAATGTTGCATCTAGTAAAAGAGGCAGAATTGCTGCTTATGGTTAGTCCCTGTAGGAAAAAGAGTGCTAGACTGGATGTGATCCTAGGAGCCAATGCAGCCATTCTCATACATACCTCTGCTCACACCATACAAATGAAGTTTCAGAAAAAGATGAAGCTATCAAGATCTTTTCAACAAAAGTAAATAAAACTGCCCACAGGTTTTCTGGCTTGAAATGAACATGCATTAATAAAGATTGTTCTTTTGTGTTGTTGTGTTGTTTGATGATTCCTCCCATCCCCCCACATAAAAAGTTGGCATCATTTCATCATCCTTTTTTAACTTTATAGGGCAGGGGGTCTTCAAACTTGGCGACTTTAAGACTTGTGGACCTCAACTCCCAGAATTCCTCAGCCAGCCATGGCTGGCTGAGGAATTCTAGGAGTTGAAGTCCACAAGTCTTAAAGTCGCCAAGTTTGAAGAACTCCCTGTTATAGGGGGGAAATGTGTCGAAAGAAGAGTTTAGCTTCAGAGACTTTGGAGTATCATCCCATCATTCTAAGCACTTCAAAGACTCAGCAGAGGCTTATTTTGTCCTCTCTCTGTGTCTCTCTCTTTCTCCCTCCCTCCCTTTTAATCTTAAAGGAGATTGGATTATCAAATGCTGTGATGTTATTTTTACTTTGAAACACACGCTCAATATCTACTAGCCAAAGCAAGAGTGAAACCTGCACAGAGAAGAGAGGACAGATTCTCAAGAGTTATTTTGAGAACCTATGTGGGAATTATGTGGTGCCTGTGCCTTCTGGCAGCATTCCCCATGGAGCTGAATTTAAAGTCTAAACAGGCCCTTTAGAAGCTGTTGAAATCACACCCTCTAGGTGAAATTGAATACAACTGAATGTCGCTCGCTAACAAAGCAGTCACCAAGATGCTGAAAGATTGCTGCCATTTAAGTAATTATTTCATGAATTTCATGTAGAAAAAGTATGACAGAGTGAGGCCCACTAAGTGGACAACCCAGGGTTCAAATCCAAGACTTTTGCTGAGAGGATGAGGACATTACTAAATAGTTAATCTTGCGTAAAGACAATGAAATAAATAACAGCATTGCTCAATCCTTTGCACAGTAAAAACATGGACTGAAAAATCAAGGGTTGAAGGCATTCAGTTAACCACAAGGGTAGAGTGGTACAGTGCTTAAGATGTCAGTAAGAATGGGAAATTCATTCTCAAACATGGAACTCCTTGATTGAGCTTGGGACCCAACCCATCTGACAGAGTTGTTCTTATGTCTATGGAGATTCTCAGTCATCCAGGTCATGGTTGTCCCAAAGGTGCTTTTTCAAAAGGCAACTGGACTTTCTTTGTTTCTTGAAGATGTTTTGCTTCTCATAACAATAGGACGTAGACTTATATACTGCTTCACAATGCTTTACAGCCCTCTTTAAGCAGTTTACAGAGTCAGTATATTGCCCCCAACAATCTCGGTTCTCATTTTACCAACCTTGGAAGGATGGAAGGATGAGTCAACCTAGAGCCGGTGAGACTCGAACTGCTGGCAGTCAGCAGAATTAGCCTGCAATACTGCATTCTAACCACTGCACCACCATTGCTCCTGAACAAGCTTCTTGGAGGAGAAGCGAAATGTCTTCAAGAAACAAACAAACAAAAAAGCCCAGTTGCCTTTTGAAAAAGCATCTTTGGGAGTGGTTCTTATAGGTAAAATGAAGAAGAGGAACATCTACATATGCCACTTTGAGTTCCTGAATGAAAATATGTTATATAAATTTAACAAATCAATCAACGAATGTGTGGCTTTAATCACGCATGCTTTCATTTATTTTCCTATTGTCTAGTATTATTGCTATGTTACACAGAACACCTTGTGTTTGTTTTCAAACTGCAACATTCTTGCAGACTATCGTGTTTCCCCAAAAATAAGACCTATCCCGAAAATAAGTCCTAGCTTGATTTTTACACGTGTGCCTAATATAAGCCCTACCCCCAAAATAAGTCCTAGTTTTGGGGCAAGGCACATGTGTAAAAATCAAGATAGGGTGGGGGTTGGGCGTGGAGCTGCCCTACGTGCCCTGCACCTGTTTACCTTAGGAACACTGCAGCCAGGCTTCCCATGCCCTGACACCTATCGTGCCACTGCCTGACTTCTGTGGCCGCTTCTTCTGTGGCACTGCTGCCTTCGCTCAAAGCAAAAGACCACGTGGCTTGTCGCACTGATCATGCTGGTGCCAATGCTCTCAGTAGGGGGCTGCATGGCTCAGTGCACCGATCGCACAAGCAGCGGCACTGACATGATCAGCACGACAAGCCACTTGGCCTCCTGCCACTATCAGTGGCAGCGGTGCGATCGGTGCACCGAGCCTTGCGGCCTGCTGCTGCGAGTGGCAGCAATGGCGTGATGCACCACATGGCATGCAGCTGCAAGCAGCCACAGAAGAACTTGAGCAGGGGTGTGACAGGTGTCAGAGGGTAGAAGGCCTGGCTGCGGCAATCCTAAAGTAAGTGGGTAAAACATCCCCCGAAAATAAGACCTTTTGGAGGCAAAAATATATATATATAAGACTAGATCTTATTTTCAGGGAAACATGGTATATAGTTACCAGTACTTCAGTCATTTTCTGCTGTGAGCAGGATCATTCCTTCCGGTTTCTCCACACATTACTTAAAACTACAGAATATGCATTATTGTTTAACAATTCTCATCCTTATTCAACAATTGCAGTATATGCACAGATTCTGTAAGTCAATTATGTACTGTAAAGCCAGGGCTATTATTTTGAAAAAGTGCTGCCAGACTACTTCTGATTTTTGGCTCCCATAAATAGACAAAATGCCTGGCTTTCTTCCTGCACTTTCTGGGACCAGGGACACAATTGGAATTCTAAGGTATTTGACAGGTACTTATCAAATAGTTGCCACAGGAGCCTGGACCTTCACAAATATTCATTTAACACAATGTAAAGTAACCATCCAGGACAGTCCCTACAGTCCTAATAAGATTTTTGTGAGATCTAAACTCATTCCTGTAAAAAATATAATGCATTTTGTTTTGCATTGGAAGTGCATCATTCCCTCTTGCTGAAACTTCTAGATGGCACTCATCCATCTTGCTGACAGTGGCATCTACACATTTCTCAACAGGAGCCAAAGTCGCCATTACAAAGCAAAAAACACCTGCATGGCTATTTCTGTGGATGAAAGAAAGCACCATTATGAGTTTATTCCACCATGGTTTCATTCTGAAGAGAGCTTTTGCTCAAATATCTGTACGTTGCTCATGAAATCTTCTGGCGTCATATATTTGTTAGTCTTAAAGTGTAGCAGGGCTGTTTCTTTTTTAATGCACAGGCTCCTTTGTCTTATTCTACTCTTGAATCTGAATGAAGCACTATCAAAAATAAGTTATTTTCTGCAACATTTAGGAGCACTTTCATAATAAAAGCCCGGGGATGCTGGCAGTTGTAGTCCAATAATTATGCGCAGGAAAGGTTGAAGAAAGGCTACTGTACTAGGGACATAGCTGTAGCCCTCTTTTTAATATGTAGCAAGATTTGGAGGCATCTATTATGTAGCATCCTTTATATATATGCTTTAAAACTTTTAATCAGGGACAAGGAATCAATACGTAATGCAATCAAATATACCTTATGTCAAGAAAGCAGGATTTTTTTAAAAAAAAATGCTCCTGGCTTTATTCATTTGTTATGAATCGTTCAACATTCACAGTTTTAATTGGGGATGTGCAAGCAATTAATTATATCAGGGGAAAGGATGCAGTGTCTTTCAAGAAATATATTCAAGTATATATTGCAGTCTTTCCATACAGGCTGACATTTTTCTTTTCAAAGACTGACATTCCTGAGTCTATACAATCAATGAAACTCCTATCTCAGAAGGCTGATCCAGATATAATGAGAGTTTGGATTGACAAGAAAGTTTGTTATAAATTAACAGGATGCTGTGTTGGATCCATGATGAATAAGATTTATCATTTGTGACTTCACAGTACAAAACCACCTGCACATTGTCAATTTTCTTTCAGCCGCAGAGTTCTGGGTTTCATTCTTAATCAATTTTAATTTTACATTTCATTCTTTAGCTTTTTTTCTCTCTCTCATCGTTAAGGAAAGAACTTACTGTCACAAGCAACCTTTCAAACGAAAACAGGTGACCTTACATGGAAGATGCATCTGAAATAACATCAATTGCTGGTGCCCAAAAAGTTAAATATTTGATCTCAAGCCTGCAATTAAGTCAGACATCTTATATCATTCCTTTCTATTGGTTTCTCCCCTATCCCTTGAACTATCTCTGATTTCTACAAATAGATAACCCCTTATTCTTTTTTCACACCATGAGATATCCAATTAATCTAAATATGTTTATGTGTACACAAGGATTTGCTGGTCCTGGTTCCCCTCACCTACACATATGCAATACAGCTTGTGAATAAATTGTTTGCAGGTCCATAACAGAGCCATCTGAAGTGATCTTGATAACTTGGCACCTTAGCACTGCGAAAGTAAGGAACTTTCAAGTGTTTTTCAAGGCAAATGAAAACTGATCTCACAGAGTAGATACAACAGAATTTAGACTGACCTATTAATAATTTTGAAAAATGCTCCAGAGTTCATTTGCAACTATCCTTGAATGTCTATACATATTCAACAATCTTTATCATTAGATTCTCAATACAGGTAGATAATAGGAGCTATTTTTAGAATATTCCGTAAGAATGGAAAGAGAACAAGCAAAAGACTCAAACTTCCACTTTTTTATACTTATCAGTGTGAGAACAAGAATGATTTATTTGTTTTTATTTATTTTCAAGATTTATATGGCATTGTTTAATTGAACAGAACCATGTGTATAATACTTGTAATACCTGTCTCTCTCTCTCTCTCTCTCTCTCTCTCTCTCTCTCTCTCACACACACACACACACACACACACACACACACACACGCAATTACTCCACACACACACATGCATTCTGTGGGTCATTCAGTTTATGGAGATGCTTAGGATGATGAAACAAGGGAAGAGATTTCTAGAGCACCATCGGAGGATGACAAGGAATGAATCTGATCAAGCACAAGGTAGAGTTGCTATTAGTACCTTGTGCCTGTAACAGTAGCAAAATAGCATTACTTCTCCACTCTTATTACATGGCCAGAAAGTTGTCCATCAGACATGTTTTGAGTGAACAGTATCAGCTTGTGTACAGACCAGATCAGGAAACTGACTTCACAGGAAGAATAGCAGTCTACTGAAAGCAATCTTGTAAACTGATTGTGCTTTTCTCCCCTCCCTCCACAGACATACTTCTATCACTATGAATCAGGTAGTACCCCTATTATCTTATACATAATGACCTAAGGAGTATTTCAGTCCTCTTTGTTTATAGTTCTTGCCTATTTTCCTCAATATCATCTGCCTGATTCTTTGTGCTAGATCTCTTCTGGGGAAGTAGGGATGGGGGCAGACTCATTTATAAGGTTTCTATGAGAAATTCTAGGCATTTGGATGATAAAATTGTTTGGATTCAATTCATCTTGGATTTTGGCCTTGATAGTGGTCCTGTCCAGTTGACCAATCAGATCTGGCAGAAGGAAAGGCACAAGCTCCAGGTTCCATCAATTAGAGAATGCCCTCCTGTGGCACCAAGAAAGTGAAGGTTGATGCTGAAGTTTCCTTCTCCAAGCTTGTGGGTTGGTTTCCAAATGTTTCATTACCAGGCTAAGTAACATCTTCGATGGCGTTTAGGCAATGTCTGTGTCAGTGCTCTTCTGTTTATAAGTGTTTCAGATGTGGGTGTGTCAAGTAAGGGTCTTGTGATGGGTCAGGTGTGAGTCATCAGAGAGGGTCTTGTAATGGGTCTTCAGGTCAGGTTCATTGGAGGGTGTGAATTATCAGTGGGTCAGGTGTGAGTCATCAATGAGAGGCTGGTGATGGGGAGATTATATCAAGTCAGGGTCATCGGAAGGTGAACTCCTGGGAGGATGGGAGAGATGGCTTGTGTGGGTTGGTTTGAAGCTTGGTGCTATCTCCGGTTGGCAGTGTGGTTGATTTGGATTCTGAGAGGTTCATAAGCTGGTTGTAGTTCAGTTTGTCTGTTGATGGAATTGTTTGTAGTGTGCCAGGCTTTGATGAACTCATGAGTGTGGCGGATGGTAGCGTGCATTTTATTTTGCACACAGTCTGCCCTCTGGAACACCATACAAGATTACAGTGGCTTCAACCCAATTGGCCTTTTGGAAAACTGTTAAATCTTGACTATTTGATTACATCTCAAGTCCTGAAAGGGACATTATAGAAAGAAGAATAGTATACTCTATATTTTTTCTGGTTTTAGATGCCATAACACTGATCATTTCCTATCAACAGGCCCTCAGCAGCTTTGGACTCCCTTCGGTTTTTGTCAGCCCTTCTGTTTGTGATGGGTCAAAAGATTGAAGATGGCTGCTGTGACTGGGCACTGAAGATCTGCCTCTTTTTATGTGCATTGGAAAAGTGGCAAGCTTAGTCATGGCTGTCATCTTGATTGTTTTGATCCCCTCCCTTATGTCTCTGGACCTCATTGTTTCCATACCTAGTTGCTGTAAATACCACAGGCTACATGTGGCTCTCTAATTTCCAATTTTCTATGTCGCTATGATGATATTTCAAGAGGAACAAAATCGATATTTTTACATTTTTAAAGGCTTCCTACATTTTTTTCCAATAAAAAATATTTCTAGCCAGCTTCCAGGTCAGTGAGGTATATACAATAATAAAAAAACCCAGTAATGTTGTAGCAATTTTACTGTTATGTGTATCTGAAATAAGATGAAAATAAGGAATGTGTTTGATAAAACTAAGCATAAGTCTTCATAAAAAAATTATTAGTTGTATTCTGTTCTTTATTCTTAAAAAATAATGTAATCACACTCTTTCTCTCTTTTATATCTGTTTCAATTTGCATTGTCTTTATATTAACATAGCTGGACCTCTATGAAGCAAAATTCTATATCTGGTTATAGAGAAGAATCAACTATTGCTTATTTGCTATATAGAAATGCACAGCTTCTTGTTTTTTAAAAGCTCTCTTCTTTTTTATGTTTTTACCAGTAATACTTTTCTATATCCCTTCCGGGCATCTTTTTAATTTTACAATGCAAGCTAACTCTCGTTTGTCAAATGTCTTGAGGCCTATAGCTATATCAGTTAACTTTATCTGAATGTTCATTTAAGCCTGTTTCAGCCACATTCATTTTATTATCAGATCTTTTTTACATCTGTTCTTAATTCCCTAAAGGAAATATCTCTTTGATTTTATACAGGCAAGTCTCTCATGCTGGCATCCCATTTGCTATTGTCTGTCCTGCCTTTGCTAGATTACATTTATTTAAGAACTTCACAAACACTCCTGTCATTTGTTAAGCCATATTTCTCTCAGGAACATATTCCTGTTCTGGGTAACTAGCTGTCAACACCACTCTTGTACTACAACAGATTCTTTTTTAAAAAAATCAAATTTTATAAATGCATGTATTATTCAATGTACATAGCCACTTATTCACCAGGCAACTCAGTATACTTAGAACTGGTAGAAGTGACTGTGCAAGGGAATATAACAGCAAACATCCTTTCATTTTTTTTTTAATCAAGATTTTTCATCCATCATGGGAACACCAACAGTACTTTTTGACTTTAATTCCAAAATGGCTTAGGTTATTTAATACCACTGCAAATGACTCATCGTCTTTGCAGTCTCATGCGCATGATAATCATGTTAAGACTCAAAAGAACCAGCTACAGGAACCATTCAGCCTTTCTTTCATTCAAGGGCCCAGTCCTTCAGCAAAGTTGCGGCACCATTTTACTGTCAGAAGATGCTTACATTACATTGCATTACATTCCTTACCTAGGTTGCTCTTATGAGAATGTAAGATTGAATCTAGTTCATCTAGTCCAGTGGTTCTCAACCTTTTTAATGCCGCGACCCCCAACCGGTCGTAAGTCGAGGACTAAACCGGTCGTAAGTCAAGGACTAAACCGGTCGTAAGTCGAGGACTAATCCGGTCGTAAGTCGAGGACTACCCAACCGGTCGTAAGTCGAGGACTTTCCCTGCCCGGGAGCGCCGCACATGCATGGTTCCGTCCCCTGCGCCGGCCGAGGCGTAGCTGGCAAGCGGCAGAGACGGAGCAGGCCGACCACCAGCTGGCCCAGCCCAAGGGAGGTAAGGCACCCGCCGGAAAAGGGGAAAAAAATGGCGGACAGCCTTGCTTGGCGACCCCCGTGAAATGGTCGATCGACCCCAAATGGGGTCGCGACCCATAGGTTGAGAACCGCTGATCTAGTCCAGCATTCTGTAGATTAGGCTAATTAGATGCTTACCAGCATAGACAAGAGACTGATCCTCTAGCTGGGCTCCACAACCTCAAATCTTTTAGGCTGCCTTCTGAGATTTAAGAACAACACCTTTAAGATTAGACACCATTAATAAACCATTTACCCACACCTAGCGGCAATTTACGCAATTTACTATGGGCTTTCTTTTTGTCATGGGCTGTAGGAATAACCAAGAGAGAGATGAGGAAGAGCCCCAACCTTGGTAATGGTCTGATAAGAGAAATCTGAGCCCAATGCAGGGAACGTAATTTGAGTAAGCTCCTCAAAATTGACTCTCCCTAGTTCTCTGACAGGTAAAGGCATAGAGAGGGGAAGCACTTTCAGACTTGCAAGTTTGAGATAGTCCAGACCAGGAAACCAAGAC
>NW_015386745.1:384305-389062 GCF_001527695.2 Protobothrops mucrosquamatus | reverse complement strand
GTCAATGAGGACTAGGGGAGGATTGCTAATTGTTGTGGTCATGTGATTTTTGCACTTTCTGACCACATCGTTTAGTAATGGGAATTTGTGTCCTGGCTGTTGTTAAGCAAGGACTACCTGTATGTACATTTGATTGTCCTTTAAAAACTAGATATAAAAGACCAGCATTGTGGGGTATCCTTTAAATAAAAGGCATCAGCCTACCAGAAATGCAAAAGGGAAGTGTGAAGATTGAGGTTACATGTATCTGAATACCAAAAAGGAACTGAACATTTTTTTAGGAAAATGTTTAACTGGTTCTGTAAAAAGCGAAGAACAAAAGATACATTATATGAAAAAAAGAGCTGTGTAATCTTTTTGTTATGCCACAAAATCATGATTGCAGGATTGTAGTGTGATGATTTGACCCTAGTGTATAGCCAAGATCACATTTTTTAAAAAAAAAATGCCTGATGGTTTCTGTAATAATTTTTATTTTCAGTATTGCAATTCCATGAATGTAAAATAAAATCATTGCCATGCAAGAAATACAAAGGTTTCATATAAAACTCTGTGTATGGGAGGAAAAAAAACTATTTTTCCTTATGAATAGAGATGATTGTGAGAAAAAGATGCTAAATTGTAGAAGGAAATTTATGTCAAACTAATTGTGAAAATATTTGTTTTCAGAAACTTTGAATGCTCTGTAACCGAGAGCTTTTCCATCTTAAGAGCATTGCTGTAGAATGTACTTGACTACTATAAATTTGCATGCCAGTCCCTTTATAAAACTCTAAACTATGCCCAACCTGTAATTAAGGCTTCACTAAATTTCTTTTCTGCATCCTGTTTTTGTGGTAACCAATCCATCCGTGTGCTTCTCTCTTGCACAGTGTTCCTTCTATAAAGCCGGATCCAGTAAGCTGATGCTCTTCCCGAACTACCAGATTTTCTCCACCTCATTGCCCTCACTTTCATTTCTTTCTCCAAAGCATTAATTTAGCATTCCGGATGGCAAAGTGATTTTCTAAAAGAGGATTCTTGCTGCTCTTCCCCATAAGTTCGCCCATTTAAAGGTTAGTTGTAAAATATAAATTCCAAAGTCCGTGCACTCTCTCCGTACTCCCAGCAGACAGATTGCTCTAGGTTTAAGACCTTCTGTTGAGTTTACAGCAAACAGATTGTGTAGGGGAGTGGGAGAAAACCACTAGCTTTTATTTATTTTGAAAAAATTCTTGGCAAAGCACTGGCACTCCTTCTCCATCACCACCAAATACCTTGGAAATTGAGCCAAGTGAGAGAGAACTGGGTGTTTTGTGGGTAGTTTTGGAGCCCATCAAGATGGCAACTTTTAGGGCAGGGGAAAGAAAAAAACAGGGGAGACAGATTGGGAGGATTAAAATAATCCTTTGGGAGATTTATTTTAAAGAGCAGGGAAGGCAAGAGGAAAACCGGATCTATTGTTGCAAGGTGAAGTTAAAATCAGATCCTGGATTTGAAACGTTTTAAGCAATTGTACCTAAAGTATGTTGACGAAGATTCTCAGTCATCCAGGTAAAATTGTCTCAAAGTTGAATTATGGCAACTGGACTTATTTTCTTGTTGGTTTGAAATATTTCACTGTTTATCCAAGTAACTTCTTCAGCAAGTTGAGCAAGTTGGTTAGGGGGGGATCTGAATACATTCATTGAGTAAGCAGAGAATTGTTGGAATATACCAACTTCTAAAATTCTTAGGGGTCATTAATTAATGCCTCCCTGGTGAACCTGTGAAGTGGTCTTAATCTTTCTGGGGACGGATGAGAGAGCAGCATAAAAGATATACCTGAAATAATTCCTGTGACCAACCTATTGTGGCTTAGATTCTTGGGGCTCTTTTGCATGTCTTTGTTGCAATCTGTTGCAGATTAAAACATTTGTATGCACATATTACAGTCTCAGTGACTCCCCAAGTCCAGTCCCCAGGCAGTGTTGCTGGGACTATAAACAGCATTATCTAAACTGGCTATTTGTCTTTGTGCCTCTAAATCCCAAGGAAACGAGCTCAGTGTAGAAGTAATCTTACCATATATTACTGTCAAACATGCTGGGTGTTATTAATGGGGTATGTAGAGTGAAATCATTCTGAATTTTTCTTGTCATGTTATCCATTGAGGAATATATGTGTGTTTATAATTCTAATTCTAAAAAGCACCAATAATTTCCACATAACAAATTTAATGGGTTATCTGAAGTTGATATATTGTTTAGCAAGGCATGGAAAGGATTACAAAGGAGGAACTCTAGACACTAAAATGAATATTTAAAAAAAAAAAACCAGTTTGTTAATGCAGTATATATAGGCCTTTATAGAAAAGTCTGGCTTGATTAGAGCTAGTGTCTTTCCCCCCAGGCATTTATGTAAGAGACTTCATGCACAGTGTATTCATTGCTGTATTATAGCACAATATCCTTTGAATCTGGATTTATGGCAACTGGTTGCAGTACTTTCTCAAATTAAGCATACTTAACTCTGGGACTGTGCCCATTTGACAAAGTGTTGCAGAATCAAGCGATACTAACCATGTGTTGTTTAGTTTTATTTTTTAGCAGGCTTTAGCTCAAATTAAGTTACCTTATTTAAATTGTGGATTTAATTTAAGTGGCACTTGTAATAGATACAGTAAAAAGCTCTAAATTGGTTTAGTGATGACTAAGGGCCAGATGCTTTATAAATATGTAGTAGTTGGCTACATATGTGATTATATTTTAATTACTTCACAAGTGAAAGGGAGCAGGAATTCTGATCAGAAATGTTATTTTTTTTCTTCTGTGTTTTAATCTCAAGGGGATAATGAAAAAAATAGTTAATGCAATGCATATGCTTCTTTTTGCTGTGTAAAGCATTTCTAAGAAGAGTTAATGTATTACCTCTTCCCGTCCATTTTACTATGTTCCCTTTATTAACTGGAGCAAGCTAGATATATAGCTTCTTGATATTTATTTATATTGTATCTGCTTTGGTTTCAAGAGACACAGTTGACAAAACATTTCATGATTGGAATTCCTGCTATTCTATTTTACAAAGGTCTTCAAACAAAAACTGCATGGTTATCTATCAAAAATGCTATACTATAGCGCAGTGATGGCGAACCTTTTAGAGACCAAGTGCCCAAAAACTGCCCCTGCCCCTGCTCCACCCCCTGCCCCGCCCCCACACTGCCTGCCCGCAGGACCACTCACCGCCTCCAGGGCCCGCCACAGATCGCCCAGGCAGCCCAGCAGCGCCATGGCAGCCACGCCCTCTGCCCGCACCATGCAGCATCAACTGTGTGCGATAGGGCATGAGGGCAGAGCCTTGTCTACGCTGCCTGGCTGCCATGTTCTTGGCTAGGCTGCTCCACGTGGGCCACACTTGGGAGCGACTTTCCTCCAGGGGGGCTTCTGGGGAGGGGGTGTGTGGGGGGAGGCAGGGCTGGGGCAACAGCACATGTGCCCACAGAGAGGGCTCCGAGTGCCGCCTTTGGCATGCGTGCCATAGGTTTACCACCACTGCTGTAGCGGATTCTGTACTGACCATTGGGTTGGGCTAAATAAGCTACTTTCCAATTCTTTGATTCTGGGTCTTTATAACAAAACAGTGGAGGACACCACCCCCACCCCCATTTTTTTTTACATATAGGAAGAGAAACTTTGCTTATAGGTATGCTTGCGTTGAGCATGTCTAAATGAGATGGTTCCGTGATTAACGTCTTGTTTCTTTCATTGTTAGTAAACTAACAGTTGAATGGATGCATATGTTGCTTTAATAAATGAAATAGTAGTAGTGATTTCTGACTGGTTTCATCCTGATAATGTACGTACCTTCTATAAGTTGAAACTTCATATATACTTGATACTAGCTATTATAAGTACAGAGATGTCCACAAGGGAAGGGTCAAAAAAAAGTCAAGGTGAAGGCTGTAACTATGTGATCAGAGCCCCACCTTTTTTTTATATTTGCAACAATGTGTCCCACCTTGATTTTTTTTTTTTACACTCTCTCTCCTGTGGATACCTCTGAATAAGTAGATCCCAAACACATGGGAGAAAAGCCTGGTTAACTGGAAATTTGAGAAGTTATAGTTCTGAAACATTTGAGGCACTAGCCTGGGGAACCTCTGGTCCTTGACCCAACATGATGTCCATATGCACCTACTTTTGTTCCCTCCTTCACTGTTTTCCCCACTTAAGATGTATTTATTTAAAATAAATGAGAAGTTAGCATGCCACAAAGCAAATTGTCAGCTTCAACCATCATTTTATGATATCAGGAGAAGAAGATAGGTCCCAAATGGCTCCAAGATCATGTTTTAAAAATAGAAATAATGCTAGGCTACAGCAGTATTTTGTTTGACATAAAAACAACAACTGTAAACTGATATGGTAGGAAGCATCCTCGGGAAACGGGGGAACAATCATACCAATTTGCCTTCTGGGAAATGAATATTTAGGATGCCCAAATGGCAGTCATATTCTGAGTGTCCTTGTGTCATTCTTTCAAAAATGTATCCATGAGGGCCCTTGCTCAGACCTAGAGAAATCACATTTTATTCTTCTTTTTTTTACCATTTGTATTTTTCTCATGTTATAAATGAACCATTATTTATTCTGCATCTTTACATACAATTTTCCATAGAAACCTAAAAAAAATTGAAACAATAACAAGTCGTGTGTTTCTTTGCCTCGGAGAAAATACAAAGAGGAGAACATATCTGCATCTGATGTGAGTGACAGTTGGCAAATAGTCCCTCAGCAGAA
>NW_015386745.1:382130-384264 GCF_001527695.2 Protobothrops mucrosquamatus | reverse complement strand
TTTTTACCATTTGTATTTTTCTCATGTTATAAATGAACCATTATTTATTCTGCATCTTTACATACAATTTTCCATAGAAACCTAAAAAAAATTGAAACAATAACAAGTCGTGTGTTTCTTTGCCTCGGAGAAAATACAAAGAGGAGAACATATCTGCATCTGATGTGAGTGACAGTTGGCAAATAGTCCCTCAGCAGAAAATATGTAATTGCCCCATTTACACTTTATCCTGGATGATCTTTACTCTGGAGCCTCTTCTGTATGAGGCTCTGTGGTGATGGCATTTTTCAGCAATGCGGTTCCTGCTGGCTGGGCAAAGGGGTGAGGGAGGAAGACTAAATCTGCTGGGTTTAATATGTGAGGGTGAAACACACATTAAATGTCACATTTCTGTGAAAAGTGGAAGGTGATAGAAAGATCATGGGTTGGTCCCAAGATGTTTACAAACATAGTATTTGCCTATTAATATGCTTTTAAAAATAATGATTTTGCTCTTTGTTCATCCAATCAAGAAGAGAAAGAAAGAAAGAAAAAAAGAAAGAAAGAAAGAAGGAAGGAAGGAAGGAAGGAAGGAAGGAAGGAAGGAAGGAAGGAAGGAAGGAAGGGGGAGGGAGGGAGGGAGGGAGGGAGGGAG
Organism: Protobothrops mucrosquamatus; assembly: GCF_001527695.2. Classification (NCBI taxonomy): domain Eukaryota; kingdom Metazoa; phylum Chordata; class Lepidosauria; order Squamata; family Viperidae; genus Protobothrops; species Protobothrops mucrosquamatus. The sequence continues at coordinate 383,630 of NW_015386745.1, read as the reverse complement.
GGAGGAAGGAAGGAAGGAATCTTACTATTTATAAATTTTATTTTGCTAGCAGCAATTACCACTCAATATTTGGGGGGGGGGTTCCAATGTTTATTTCCTCTCAGGCACAGTTTCATTCATTCAGAGAAGTGCTGTTTTTCCAACCTGTCCTCCATTCAGTCCCTGTTTCTATCCATATAATCATAATCATTCAATAATGAAGCTGAAACCCAGCAAACTTGAAAGATGTTTTTGCTCAGTAATGGATGAAAACCACAATCACCCAAAGAGCTGGAAAAAATAAAAAAAGCAGGAGAAACAATGGTATCCTGGGGAAATAGCACTAGGGAGATTGGGGTGTGTGTCATGATAGGAAAGGAGGATGTTATACTGCAGAGATAAAATGCTGCTAGCGATCCAACAGAAAAAACACAATTTCCTTTTGCTTTTTGTTTGGTGTTAACATAATTGCAAAGGTCTGATGGTTAGATTAACAAATTAGATTCTAAGCACTTAATATCACTTAACAATAAATTGTCTGGTCTCAATTTGTCATTAGTTGAGGACTACTCTCATGCTATCTTTTTATCTTTTCAAAATTATTATTATTTTAGATCTTATATGCTTTTTTTACTATATATATATCTCCCTCCTTATGCTGGATTTGAGTAATGCAGGTCAATGTGTTTAAAAGAAAAAAAGGAACTTCCTCTCTCTATGTATATGTATATGTGTATGTGTATATATGTGCGTATATATCTCACTTCCTTCTCCTTAATAGGTAGTTTTTTACTCTCATCTATTTCTTGATGAATCTACTTTTCACCTCAAATGTAGTGAATATCTGATAAAATCACTGAAATCTGATTGATTAAATCTTTGCAATTCAAGTAAAACTGCATTATGAGTATTTTGTCTATTTAACAGAATACCTCTGCATTGTAGTTATGTACTCGGTTTGGTTTAGTTCTCAGCATATGATCATAAATTCATCCAGTTGATTTCAAATCTTCTGCAGAAGGAAATGGGAGAGGAAGATCAGCCTATTTTATGTTTAGCCTTGACTAGCTGCTGGCTTTGGCCTCCAACCATTTGTTTGTGTATTTGTCTATTATGGTTTCTATGCCACTCAATTCCCAAAGGTTTCTAAGTTAATTCTCTTCTGTTGATCCACTTTTCTCATCAAATAGCTCATCCCAGAATTATCTCAATGTTTTTCCAATGCAGAATACCCATTTGCATTTCAACTGAAGCTTGGCTGCACTTCGACCCAACTCACCTGCCCATAGGTAGTCCTGAATTCTGGCCTGATCCAATCATGTCTTCAGATGGGGCACCGCCTTTTTTTTTTAGCCTTTTTTTAGAACTACAAAGTTTTGTTTTGACCCTATTTTTGCTAACAGTTGGGAAGCGGTTATAGCAATGCTAATGATGTGTCTGAGAAAGGAGCGTGTTTTCATTTTTAATTTTTTTGACCTTCTTGTTGGTTTTGTGATGAATTGGAAATGGCAATAAAAGTAC
>NW_015386745.1:366349-381489 GCF_001527695.2 Protobothrops mucrosquamatus | reverse complement strand
AGTGTCCACATTTCTCTGTTCAGTATGTGGCAGAACATTCCGTGCTGACATCGGTCTCATCAGCCATCTATGGACACACCGCTGATGGCCCATAATCCATAAGATGTCAAGGTCTTCATCGAAATCGATGGACGAACAACACACAGTAGTAACTGTGAGAGGGACCTCGGAGTCCTAGTGGACAATCACTTAAATATGAGCCAGCAGTGTGCTGCAGCTGCCAAAAAGGCCAACACAGTGCTGGGCTGCATTAACAGAGGGATAGAATCAAAATCATGTGAAGTATTAATACCACTTTATAATGCCTTGGTAAGGCCACACTTGGAATACTGCATCCAGTTTTGGTCACCATGATGTAAAAAAGATGTTGAGACTCTAGAAAGAGTACAGAGAAGAGCAACAAAGATGATTAGGGGACTGGAGGCTAAAACATATAAGGAACGTTTGCTGGAATTGGGTATATCTAGTTTAATGACGAGAAGGACGAGAGGTGACATGATAGCAGTGTACCAATATCTCAGAGGCTGCCACAAAGAAGAGGGAGTGAAGCTATTTTCCAAAGCGCCTGAAGGCAGGACAAGAAGCAATGGATGGAAACTAATCAAGGAGAGAAGCAACCTAGAACTAAGGAGAAACTTCCTGACAGTTAGAACAATTAACCAGTGGAACAACCTGCCTCCGGAAGCGGTGAATGCTCCAACACTGGAAGTTTTTAAGAAGAGTCTGGAGAGCCATTTGTCTGAAATGGTATAGGGTTTCCTGCCTGAGCAGGGGGTTGGACTAGATGACCTCCAAGGTCCCTTCCAACATCATCGTCGTCGTCGTCGTCATCATCATCATCATCATCATCATCATCATCATCATCATCATCATCATCATTATTATTATTATTATTATTATTATTATTATTATTATTATTATTATTATTATTATTATTATTATGCCTTAACAATTACACCAAACTGGCTCTCTCACATACACTTCTATTACTATTCACATACAACCAGAGAGAGAGAGAGAGAGAGAGAGAAGAGCACTATATATACCTTGGCCAATAGATCTCATTGGAATGTGATACAAAAAAGGAAGTTGGCAAGCTAAGCATAATTTTCAAGAACAACTTCCCTCTATGCCTAAAGAGAAAAGTTTTCAATCAGTGTGTGCTACTTGCTCTAACATATGTCCATGAAAAATGGATACTAACCTCACAATTGATACAAAAGCTATGAGTGGTGCAAAGAACCATGGAAATATACATGCTCGGCATTACAAGGCAAGATGGAAAGACCTGCACATGGATTAGAGAACAAATGAAAGTATAGGATATCATCAAGAGAGTAAAAGAATTGAAATGAAAACTGGCTGGTCACATAGCAAGAAGAACTGATGGCAGGTGGACCAAGGCAGTCATAAAATGGATCCCACCTGACATATGAAGCAATGAAGTTTGTAGGTATCTATGTGTATGTGTATAGGGATAGGTCCGTATCCTGAAATCTTGCCAAGAGAACTGCAGGGACCTATCCCTACACACATACACAACTTCATTGCTATAAAATCGCTGCTTACTAAAAATAAAATAATTTTCTTCATTGTCCTCCAATAAAACACAATAACAAAAATGTATATCTTCCCAGGTAAACTACAATGCACTGTTGAGTCCCACTGCTGAGCGCTCCATCATTGGAGATTTTTAAGAAGAGACTAGACAATCACCTGTCTGAGATGGTGTAGATTCTCTTGCTTGAGCAGGGGGCTGGACTAGAAGATCTCCAGGGTCCCTTCCAACTCTATTCTATTCTATTCTAAGTATTGGAAATGACTGCTTGCTAATGTTATGGTTCAGATGAGATGCAAGCTGGTGCACGTACTGGAAAAAAACAAAAGCATATCAGAAAATATTCTCTGCAGCACAGGTTACACAAAGTGCACTGATTTACTGTGCAGAAACTAGACCTCTGCTAGGATAAAGCTGGAATGTGTATTTAGCGGAGCAAAATGAATCTATAATTGATAGAAATAGACATTTTCATTAAAGGTAATGAAGCTCTGCTTCCATTAAAATAAAGTGAATCAGACATTTGATTATCTTCACTAGTTAATAAATGCCATTTCTCTTTATAAATAAAATGAAGAATAGTGGTTATGAGAACGCAAAATATGGCAGTTATTTATCAGCTATCCAAAAAAGCACACCATTTAATACAATATGTAAAACAAATTCCTGATTATCAGAGAAAACATCCCCAAGGAATTAGAGTCATTTGGCAGGCTATTTTCTCATCATTTGTAGGAAAAATCGATGTGCAACTTTCAGAGGGGAAAAAAAAAACCTAATGCAAAAAATAAACTATTAACAGAGAAACTATTAAATTTTTTTATACTTAACGCCTGTGAATGATGAATACTAATTTTATAGTCAGTCATCAATTCATTATCATCTATAAAGAAAAAAGCAAGAAAGACTGTGCAATCCCAACAACTAAGTTTGTATTGATGAGGCCAATTAGCTCTTTCCACATTAATAGAAATTAAATAATTTATGAACTTATAGAGTTATAACCCTAAGGAAGCCATCATAGATATGAATATGCAGCTATGATAATAACACGGAATGCTTCTTTTCAATCATGTTCCAACAAGCTATTTTGAGAGTCTCTCTTCATTAGCTTGTTTGAAAGTTCACTCCATTTAATTTTTTTCTTCTTCCTGGCAAACAGGATGCTATTGATAATGTAGGAGGAAAGATTCTTTTAACATTCATGTCCAAATATCTGGTAACAGGAATAATGTTGTAGTGAAATAATTTTAAACTTGGAACAGGCAATCCCACCTTCATATGAACTGAAATGTTCTCTTTGAGCAGAAGGGTGGGAAAACAGTTGAATTGAAGCAGAGCCCCCACCTCTTGATTTCTGAGCACCCCGCTCTGAGCAAGGACAATGCCCCAGCCAATCATGAATCAAAAAGAATCTGGAGGCATCTGTTCCAACTAAAACATTTTATTGCAAGGCATGATGTAGAAGAAGAGCAGGCAGAGCCTGGCAGACAGAGTTAAATGCGTCATCAGCTTAGAATCATTATGTTCCCACAAACAGTCCAAGTCTAACTCCTTCTGAATTCCATTGATCCTTATCCGTCACCAGTTTAGTGCTGAACTTTTGTTGGCTAAATTATTGTGTATAGGCTTGAATAAATCATCTAAGCTGCAGGCTAATGGATGGTGCTGATTCGTTGCACCTGACACATGATTTTTTATGAGCTGCTTACTTCATCCAATGTAGGATAAGGCTGGGGGTGGGGAGGAGGGGAAGACAAGTTAGACATATTGATGTAAGGTATCTGTGAGACAGATTACCAGTACTTTATCATTAACAAATATAATCTATTAAAAACCCATTGTTTTTGTCGAGATCTTCAGAGATGGCCTGGAACCCAGCGATCTCACTCACTTGTGTGGTTAAAGTTTCTCTTAAGTTGTCTGCTCTATCGTCATCACTCTGAAACAACAGATACTTATATAGCAATGGCATCTGTCTGCCAGTGAGCCATCACAGTTACCCCACAATAATACAAAAAACTGAGCACCTCCTTGTAGGACAGTGGTGGCGAACCTATGGCATGGGTGCCAGAGGTGGCACTCAGAGCCCTCTCTGTGGGCACGCACGCTGTCGCCCCAGTCCTAGGCCTTCAGCTAGGTTTTATAAAATCTTTTCGCTTTAGGCCTCCACCGCAGTGTGCAAAAAAAAAAAAAAAGGTTCAATCAATCAGTCAATTTCAACTTCTCGCGGGAAAAAAAAGATCTTGCAAAGTTAGAATTGATTGATTGAACTTTTTAGTCCCACCCAGTCTGCCGTTACCACTGCAGTCATGCCCACCCAATGGGCCACACCCACCCAATTGGCCATACCCAGCCAATGGGCCACACCTAGCCAATGGGCCACACCCACCCGGCAGCCGATGATGCATAAGTGGGTTTTGGGTTCCAGGTTGAGCACTCAGTCTCTAAAAGGTTCGCCATCACTGTTGTAGGACAACCAGCATGGTGGCTAGCCAGATCATGAGTGCACTGCTGCTGTCACTGGAGTTGGGGAAGGTGTGTGATTGCTGGAGTGGCATAGTGGGGAATCTTTTGATCTTGCTCCTGCTTTAGGAAGTGGTTCTTCAGGGCTAGTCTTGACCACAAACTAAATGTTCTTCCAGGAGACACAGGACTTCACCTCAAGACGGTTGCACATGTTACTTCAGTTTTGATACTCATAGTTAGCATGTCTCTTCTCCTTCCCTGAATCATTTCTTGTTTTACAAGTATTTGTACATTTCTGATACATTGTATCAAAGCTTACGCAGAGAGACAAAAGAAAAGATTGCTAACTTAGTTTGGGGGAAAAAAGATCTCTAAGCATATGTAGTTTTACAGTTTAAACTCATTAAAATCAGAAAACTATTATGACTACCAAAAGAAAAATGGATTTTTTTCTTTTATCCTGAGTGCTTTCTAAAGAATATGAAAAAAGTGGTATTGGAAAGGATAATATATATTATAAATAAAATTATAAAACATACAAACTTTACATGCCGGCCTGGTCCCCTGATAATCTCAAAAAAAAAAAAAATAGAAGAAAGGTGGCAGCAATGACAGCCCCAGATGTTCCAGTCCAGATGCTGATGTTGGTCCTGTTTCTCTCTTTTTTTTTCTTTTTTTTTTTTTGTGATATTTGCTACTTCCAAGGTTAAACTTAGGAAGGATAAAGATATCCTTGCAAAACCCTGGATTTCAGCCCTGACTATTCCTGAAGAAGAAACCTGTTCCTGAACGTAAGCTTTATATAAGTAAATCATGGCTAGCAGTTTACTATAGAAAACAGAAAATTCAATATAGTTGACACTGAGAGGTACTGGCATTCAAAGATTTCAGACAGATCATTTTCACTGCTAACCGGATGTACATCCAACCATCTCATTTGCAACATCACTCTTTTTTTTTTTTTGAAGAAAGAAATATATTAACTGGCACTATAGAGAATGAAGAATGAAATAAAAATGAAATCTGATTAGTTCACCTTTTAAATCACATCCATGTCTCCTATGTCTCCTGTCTGTTTTCCATGGAACCCTATTTCTTGACACAGTAAGAATTATCTGAGTGGCAGTTCATTCACCTGTAAAATGAGATGATGATGATCTGTAACCAGTCTTTCTCTGGAGTTTGAGGAGATTCATTATTCAATGTCAGTTGTACAAAATTTAGAAGAGGTAACATGCTATAAAAATTTAAAGGATTTCAGATGATACAGAGTATATTTGGTAGACCGAATGCTTCCAGTTATCATGAAAACAAGGAGACATGCCTAGGTGCTGAGGTACGGATAACTGAGCAATATTGTTCCCTAGAAGATTTTAAAATCATTATTGTAATTCCTCCCCCATGCCCCCAATATAATGGTTAATGATACATTCGATCACATACAGTACGTCATGCAAAAAGCACAATTTTAAGAAATATCCATGTTAGCCTGAGAATTCTGGAGCTGAATTCTTCATACTTGAGGAAATCAACTGTTGGTGGAAGAATGCAGTGAGATTATGGATTGATGCCTCTCAAAGGAAATCATGATAGCATATTGCTATACAGTAGATTGTAATTTAAAAACTCTTCCTTGGTTTTTATGGTGGCTTTGAAGTATTGAGTGAAGCAGTCAGAAGTAGTATCTTTGCCAGATGTAAGACTGGCTGATATCAGAACTAGCTTGTGTACACATCTGTAGCTCAACTAAGAATTGGCTAGTAAGAAAGAATTGGATATACTAAGAGTTCTGATGGTCAGTAAAATCATTATCCATCCAAAATGCATTAAACAGATCCCATTGTAAACTGAAAAAGCTTGATACCAGCTTTGATATCCTGGATTCAGTTTGCATGTTGTTGACTTTTCAATCCATTATCTATTCCAGAATTCTTAGAATAATAATATTTTATATTTTACACATTTCTTTATTTAATATATATCATTCTATACACTGCATATCCCCCAGAATAATGTTTCAACTGTTAGCAGAGTCATCAACAAGTTTAAAGATGATTGCCTGATCATATTATATAGATGATGATGATGATGATGATGATGATGATGATGATGATGATGATAATAATAATAATAATAATAATAATAATAATAATAATAATAATAATAATAATAATAATAATAATAATAATAAAGTTGGAAGGGACCTTGGAGGTCATATAGTCCAACCCCCTGGTCAGGCAGGTAACCCTACACCATTTCAAACAAATGGCTGTCCAGTCTCTTCTTAAAAACTTCCAGTGTTGGCACATTCACCGCTTCTGGAGGCAGGTTGTTCCACTGGTTAATTGTTCTAACTGTCAGGAAGTTTCTCCTTAGTTCTAGGTTGCTTCTCTCCTTGATTAGTTTCCATCCGTTGCTTCTTGTCCTGCCTTCAGGCGCATGAAGTCATAAACTGCCATTTAGGTGAGATGCATGGTGTACAAATTTAATAAATAAATAAAAATGTAAAAATATAGATTAATACACCAGTTTCATTCATTCCTGCAATCTTAATATAGTACTAACTGTATGGCGTGCAGGAGAACTATCAATCTATAATTGAGCTGCACTAAGTTTCTCTAAACTGTTTATGTTGTTTGCAACACTACATGTTTCTGCAATCTATGGCCCTCCATCTTATCAGTTTCCTTTACTGCTTTTTTGCTTCGTAGTTTCATTTCTCCAGTGCTCACCTTTAGCTTGACAGTCACTTAAGGATGATGTACAGTGTATAAAATGATCATTGCTGGACATTTCCTCACAACTGAGGATCAGTAGTAAAATATGCCAGCAGACACCACCAGAAACAAATGTTGAGATGATATGAAAAGATGAAAGCGCTCTCCATATTCTTTGATATAGAATATTATCTGGCACGTGCACCAGCTGAGGCTGCATTCATAAAATCAGAAGGATGGATGTGTGGTATGTATTTCAGCCCCTCATGTAATCTGCTGGAAGAATCAAGGTAAGGATTCTACAAAATTTATGAACATTAAAGAAAAACATTCCTTCAGTGTTGCAACTTCCCAAGCAGTTTACAAACCATTTGAACTGCAACAAAATCACACAATAAAGAATAAAAATGTAAAATGTAGAAATGTCAGCTATAACTTGAACACACTCGCCCTCTTCAATTGGATTTTTTAAAAAAAATAAATTAAAAAATAAAATACAGTCCTGGCTGGATTCTCAAAAGATTTGAGCAGGGAGTTATGCTGGATTGAGTTCCAAAGGCAGAAAACTCTACAACAGAAAAGACTTGTGTTTTACCTGCCATATATCTGTCCTGGGGAATCTGAAATATTATTCCAAATCATTTTAGACTGCTGATAATGAAGGATAAGGCCACACAGAGAGATAGAAAATTTCAAATATAGCCAAACTGATGGCATCTGCCCAACTTGGAAAGGGATGGATGGGGGTGGGGGAAGGGAGGGAATCAATACTTAATAAGATTAATAAGAACTAGAAGGACTTGTGAGCCTCCCTACTGCATCCACTTAAGTCATTGTGGGATACAGAATGCTAGACTAGATAGCCCTAAGACCTGACCCAGGAGGACCCTTCTTAATCATGACTAAACCTTCATTGTACTGCACCTGAGGACAGACTGCTATCATGGAGACCCAGAATGAATGCTGGCCACTGCCGATCCTAGTGCTTCCCATGGAAATATTGAACACCAGTTCTATTGAAGCAACACTAAAATCATCGACCACGCTACCACCCGCCACGCTCGTGAGTTCATTGAAGCCTGGTATACCACAAACAATTCTATCAACAGATACATTGAACTACAACCAGCTTAGGAAGCTCTCAGAATCCAAATCAACCACACAGCCAACCGGAGACAGCACCAAGCCTCAAACCAACCAACACAAGCCACCTCCCCCCCCAGGAGTTCACCTTCCGATGCCCCTGATCTGATGTAATCTCCCCATCAGAAGACCCATCACCAGCCTTTCACTGATAACTCACCTCTGACCCATTGATAATCAATACCCTCCAACAGCCCTGACTTGAAGTAACCTCCCCATCACAAGACCCACCATAAGCCTCTCTCTGATGACTCATCACAAGATTCTCACTTGACACACACACACCTGAAGCCCTTATAAATAGAAGAACAGTGATACAGACATGCTCCAAACACTGCTGAAGATGTTACCTAGCCTGGTAACGAAACGTTCGGAAACCAACCCACAAGCTCAGAGTCAATATTGGACCTACCATGAGGTGGAATGAGGAACTTTTTTTCAGATCAGGGATGGTAGAGGCTGGAAATGATTTGGGCTGTCCAAGAGCAGAACTCCAGCCTGCTCTTCTCAAATGTGGTGGAAAGTACTATCCTATGGGACTGGTATAATAAAAATTCAACCACCTGTCCTCTGGGGACAAGGACTCTATTTGTAAGTCCTTCAGAGAAAAAGATTGTGAGAGTGACTTGGGTGGAAATTCTGACAGGCAACCCTGTGCTTTCTTTCCTGAAGTGGCCTTATAAATGTTTCATTCCCTGTTTCCTTTTTGTTATTACATTCTCCATAATATTTATAAGCAATTTCATCCAGAAGCAGCCAGAAACAAACTGGAATCTAGTTAACAATTTAGCACTGCTATTATGAAGACCCAATATTTTCAAGTGTTCATAGGAAGAACATGAGCGAGAGAAAATAAATACCTCTCTTAGATTGGATCTTTTTATGACAAGTCTTTGCCTGCAGTGAATTTTTACCCAGAGTTATGGATCCTTGAAATGAGAAGTTTAAAATGGAATATCTTAGCTGCGTTAATTTTCAAACGAACTGCATAGAGCAGGAAAGGCTGACATCTTGTGGTTCATTTTACACTGACATGAAGGTACTCTTCTTGTGGGCATTGAAAGAAGAATGGACTTGCTTTCTTTTTCCTGTTTGTTTATCTGCACATCTGGCACCTACTTGAGTTCATGACAGGCAATTTAGTAAACAATTCCCAATGGCACGTTTTATCAGGTTGTGCTAGTCCCACAATTGGATTGTAGAACAAACAGATTAATATGCCCATGTATAATGCATATGAAGATTGGCATACTGTCCAGGAACAGCCATGGAAGTGTATTTTTGTCCTAATGTATCCCAAAGAAAGTGGTTTTTTTACCTGTGCTGTAATCTGCACATCAATAAAAACATACATGGATAAAAATGTTCTTGAGGAATGCTTTGCACTGTGCTTTGCACTGATTCCTGTGTCTTTAAGGGTACAAGGAAGGGATCGGGGTGGGTTGTGCATTCTTACTACACTGTGAAAGGAGAGCTAAGAAGGGCCGACCAGCTATCTCAGGGGTCTACAAACTAGCAACTTTAAGACCTGTGGACTTCAACTCCCAGAATTCCTCATCCAGCTATGATGGCGAGTAATTCTGGGAGTTGAAGTCCACAAGTCTTAAAAATGTCAAGTTTGAAGACCCCTGAGCTAGCTGGTAGTGGGGCATATTAATAAACATGGATAAATTCATCATACATTTGTCAGTGCAAAGGAAAATGATTCAGCAAAGGAACAGCCAGCAAAGAAACTAAAAATGGTACTTTTTTTACTTTTTTTCCTACAGTTTGTAATATTTTATTAGATTACAGAATAAAATACAAAAGTAAGTAGTAGGACACAGTGGAGAGGAAAAAGGGGGGAAATTGAGAGGGAGAAGGGAAAAAGAACAGACTTCCTCTGTTGCAGTAGAAGGAAGCATTAACAACTTTTTACTTTTCCATAATATTATAAACTAGCCATTTCTAGAACAACAAATGAATCTAATCAGTAAAACCCACCCACCCCTTTTTTTAGTCATCAGGTTTTTGACACCTTGTTAAGCACTGATATATAATGAAATAACTAATTAATTTACGATCACCAGGAGGGTTTAAGTAAAAATACTTTAATTGAAAACCAAGCTTTCGTTGGGAGCTCCCAACATCTTCAGGGTTAAAAGCGTCAATTTCCTTACTAAATTTATTACAAGCAATCATGAACACGAGCCAAGAACCTCGTTCAGGAGTCAGAACAGACCAACCAGACGTAAAGAATCGTTTTTATGGTGTTTGCATCCTGTTTGACTCTATCATTTTTTTTGACTCTTTTGTTAACTGTCTCAGTGCCTTTCCCTCTGTTATCTGTCTTGGTGTTTCTAGCACTGACCAAACTCTGTTGCTCTGTCTGTTGGTGGCAGTTATAGTCCTCACTTGAGGTGGATTCTCTGCATTCCATTCCTCCAAAGTCCTGTCTAGGCTGCTCTTCCTCAATGGTGCAAGCAGCATTGGATTTGAGAATGTTATTGTCAGTCACCCTCACCCTCTTTCTGGCACCGTCGTCTTCATTCTTCCATCCAGGGGGTTTATTGAGGAGGTGTCGGAAGACATGCAGGTCTCCTGTTTGGTGGTCTTTTAACCCTTTATCATCTTCTCGAGTTTGTCTATGTCGGTTAGGTTGTTTATGGTGAGTGGAGGGATGATTCTTGTTCCATTTTCTCAGTGCTTGCTGTGTGGGGCAAAGATCCACATGGCGATTAATGGAGTTGTTATCTGAAAACCAGGCTTCTTTTAATAGTCTGCCCCCTTTTTTGGCATCACTAGATATGATCCGTGTGTTATTAAAGTCAAATTGGTGCCCATATTCCACCATGTGTGTCCATAATTGTGAGTGTTGTTCACCCCTTTTTATGGCCAATTTATGTTCGTGGATACGGAGGACTATCTAGGCCCGGTCACGAGATCGAGAAGCCGGGTGCAAAAGGCACCACTCCCATAAAAACAGCCACCCACTGATGGTTAGCCACCCTGACGAAGCCGGCAGGAGGCCGGCGAAAGCTAGGTGCTTTTAATTGTAAATAAACTTGTTATAGTTTTTATCTCCTGGTGGTCTCACGGTTGTGATTCTTCAGATATATATATATATTATTTAAAATTCTAAAAATAAAAAGTTGATTCCTGAGTAAATCCATATTTGGGAACCACAAACTGTGAGACCACCAGGAAATTCTTAAAAACTATAAAAGTTTTAATAAAGTTAAAACACCTAGCTTTCGCCGGCCCACTGCCAGCATCATCAGGGTAACAAGCAGTCAATGGGGTGGCTACTTATAGGAGTGGTGCCTTTTGCACCCGGCTCCTGGATCTCGTGATCGGGCCCAACCAATCCTCCTGCGTTTGGCTTCTAATCATCGTATCGCAAGCTGACACGCTCCTGCCTCCCTCTTCCCCACCCTTATTCCTACCCTTCTTTACTCGTGCGCTAGGGGGGGGATTCAATTTTATGCACAGGGCACCTCCTTGTTGCTCGTTGCCCCCATCTCTCTTCCTAACCACCCGTGTTCCAGCTTTCTTCCCCTCTTCCTTGTTTCTAATGACCTTCCCTTCCGTCTCATTCATACCATGTGTCTCCACCGCACTGGATCCCATTTCCCCCCAGATCACTCTCATCCACCCCCTCTCCTCCTCCTCCCTACCCCCAGCCTCACTGCTCAATCCTTTGTCCATAGGCGTGTGTGTGATGGTTGCATCCAAACTTCCCCCCGAACTATCCCGAAGGGAGGCCGCTGGCGGCGCAAAACACGCCCCAATGTTCGTCACCGCGACCTCGCCATTTACTTTTACCTGCGGCACTCCCGATGTGGGGGGAGTACTCCCTTCCTCATACGTGCGTCCCTCCCTTCCTCGCGGGTGCCCATTCACCCTCAGCGTAGCCATGAAGGAATCCTGCTGCTCACTCTCCCTATCCTCGCTTCTGACCCCCGCTGCGGAGTCCCTCCCTCCTTTTTTCTCTTCACCCATACATCCATGCCTGACCCACTTCTCCACCCCCAGGGGCTGCATCCTAATCATCCCATCACCAAACTCGTGCTCTAACATCCCCTTATCCCCACCACCCTCAACCTCCCCACCCAGTCTCTCGTCCATGGGGGCGTGCATAACGATTGCATCGGAGTTAGTGCATGCGGTGCCTTGGTGACAATGAGCTGCCGACATGGGGCACGCCTCAGCAACCGCACTCGTAGCCCCATCCTCTCTTTCCTCCTGTAGCATCCTCACCGTGGGGGGAGCGCCCTCTCCCCTTCACTGGCATTCCTCCATTCTCCGGGGCTGCGCGAGCATCCTCCGTAGTGTCCTCCATATTGGGGAGGGGGAGCTTGCAGACTCCCCATTCTCACACCCCCTCGTACATTCACCGGGGGAGTTGTTCCTGTGCGAGTCCCTCTGGGAGCGTGTGGACACTCTAAAGTTGTACGCTACTGTCCTCTTGCTTCCTCGTAACCCCCCTGTATTCCTGGAGCAGGGGCATCCCGCGGTGGTGGCAACACGGGTAACGTTGATTGCCAAGTCGCGAGGGAGAGGGGTGTCAAATCCTTTTCTTTCGCATCCATCTTGTCTCTGAGGCTTAAAGAGGGGTGACACTTTAGTACAACTTCCCATCGGGTGGCAGGGGTCACTTAGACCATCACCAATCGGTCTTTCACTGCTAATGCACTCTTCCATCTGCTCCTCCATTCTCATGCCCAACCGATTGTTTGGCGGTCGGTTACTCCTCACTGGGCACATTCGGGGTTTGCACTTTTTACTGCCTTCCTCCCTGGGATGTGCACCAGGGCATTGGGTGGTTTATTATTCAGGGATCGACCTCCCATAGACCAAGTTCGTAGGGCAGCATGCGCAGGGCACAGGTCCACATGGCGATTGATGGACCCCTCGTTGGAGAGCCAGGCTTCCTTCAAGAGCCGGCCCCCTTTCGTACTGTCCATAGCAATCACCTGTGCGTTGTCAAAATCAAATCTATGCCCCGATTCTTCCATGTGTGCCACTATTTGGGAGTACTATTCACCTCTCCTAACCACTAACTGGTGCTCGTGAAACCTGGTTCTTACCCTCTTGGATGTCTCCCCTACATAGTTAGCAGGGCAATCCCTGCAGCTGATTTTATAGATGACACCCAACTTTTCCACGGTGGGGAGGGGGTCTTTGGGTCTCATCACCTTGGATCTCAGCATTTGGTTGGGGTTGTGTGCCACCCTCACCTTATAGGGTGCCAACAGACGGGCTGTGGCCTCCGATACGTTGTTAATGTAAGAGAGGGTGACACGGGTCATCTGGGTTGCAGGTTCCTCGGTACAGGGTCTGATATGAGGTCCATGTGACACACTATGGTGCCTGATAAATCCCATGGGGTATCCATTGCACCTACACACCTTTACCAGGTGTTTCCTCTCCTCTGCCCAGGCCCTAGCCATGCTGCAATGTGAGTCAGCCCTCTTAAAGAGCGTCCTGACACAGCTAGCCTTGTGAAGCACCGGATGATTGCTGTCGTAGTGTAGGATCCTATCGGTGTGAGTGGGCTTGCGGTAAACCTTGGTCCTCACGGTTCTGTCACGCTGGCGTTGTACCAGAACATCCAGAAACGCCAACTGACCCTGATGTTCCTCCTCCTCCATGAACCGCAAATCCACATATACCGAGTTGAGTGCATCCACAAAGGCAGCCTTTTGGTTCCTCTTAACGACGGCAAAGGTGTCATTCACGTAGCAGGCCCAAAACTTAGGACAGCACTGGGCCAACGCTACGTGTTCCAACTGTTGCAGCACGGCTTCAGCTATAATACTAGAGATCATGGCACCCTGGAACGTAAAATACGTTTTCAGGGAAATTTCTAAAAGGCTCACAAGGTCCTGCGGTCGGAGGGAATCCTGCTGCTGTCCAGTACCTCTGCGTTCCAAAAGGTCGCTTACCGTCCGGATAGCCAGGTCCTGTGGGATGGAGGTGAAGAGGGAGACGACGTCGAACGACACCATCACCTCGTCATCCTCCACCCTCAGAGACTCATATATATATATATATATATATATATATATATATATATATATATATATGCTGAACGTGGTTGTAATAATTTCAAATGGTTTCTGGATAATATGACCACATGTCATAAGTCTTATTCATTCCTAGTCAAGAGAACAAAAATATGCTATACTTAATGTTATATACATTATTATTTTTTAAAACAATATGCCTTATTATTATCTGTTCACAACAGTGTGAAGTCACAGATGCCAGTTTTTTTAACTGTGTTGGCATTCAATACACATCAAGTTCTTCCCAAGAAACTATGATGTCGTAATGTTTCAGCGTAGTATATGTGTGGATCCAAGCTGTGTGTCCTTTTACAATTGACAGATGGAAATTTTATCTCCTGCCTTTATTATTTTTATAAGTAATTCAAGTGCTGAACATCTTCCAGTTTCTGGAGCCTTAACCATTAGATCAAACTGGCTCTTTTTAATACCTCCTCTATACCAGCTACTGTATGTGCACTGAAGCCTTACCCCCAATGCACAAATAACCTTTCATTCTAATTTGACCATGGTGTGATTTGTGGCGTTCTGGTTGCTTTCTCTGAGATTATCACCGTGGGCTCTTGCTGAGATTTTTAGGCATGAGCAATAGATGCTTGACACCAAAAAAATATTTATGTATATTTTATTGTGCCTTCTGGGTTCTTCCAGGAAAAAACTAATTAACATACCATTATTGTTTATGAGGGCACATGAAGCTTTCTTTTATTTTCATTGGCCTCTTTCGCAGATTCTTTAGTTTCTTCTTCCACACTGACCAATAGGCTTGAGAATGAAGGTGCATTCCCTATGCAGAAATTCATGCAGCCTGGGAAGGGTCACAAAAACTATGGACCCTATTAGTGCTTCTGACAGTAGTTACATAATGCCTGTGCAAAATATGACTCTGGTGTGCAATATCGCTGGGCTTGTTGACAGCTTAAGCAAGAGGGCTACTGTAACATAAAATGAATAACAATAAAAAGCAAAATTATGTTTGCCAGCATGGAACAAATCAGCCTTGACTTGTAGTCATGAAAGTAATAGTTCCTTCATTACAAAGTGTCACAGCCTCTCACTCTGTTGTTTTTTAAAGCAATGCCAGCATGATCTTCGAATGCATTTGAAGATCACTCTGGCATTCAGTTCATAATAAAGTGATGTTAGGAGCAAAATCTCCATGGTGAAAGTAGAAATCTTTCTGAGTAATGTTAATAGAGTTAG
>NW_015386745.1:363366-365049 GCF_001527695.2 Protobothrops mucrosquamatus | reverse complement strand
TCTCTTTCTCTCTCTCTCTCTCTCTCTCTCTCTCTCTCTCTCACACACACACACACACACACACACACACACACACACTGATTCAGGGGGAAAAAACTATATTTCCCACCCAAATACCTGGCATTGCTGTTTAAAACTGAGTGTTATATTTTATGAGAAAAAGACATTATATACACGTTATTTATTGCCAGGCAGTCGTTTGTGCATAAAATGAACTGTGACGTTCCTGCACATAATGGGGCTTTAGTTTTAGTTTAGCAGCAGTGCAAGCAATATTTATACAAAGAATAATTAATTTACTTCAGCTGAGAGACATTATTTCACCACTGAAATACTGGCAATAAGAAACATTACTGACAGCTCTGAGGTGGGATTTAGGTCAAAAGTTGGATGTCATTAGCTGCATTAATTCAATGACATTAAGCAGCGATAATGTTCTCAGATATGCCCTTTTTTACATTTGAAATATATAATATATTATAATACATATTGCCATGCTGATTGATATGCTAGGAGGTCATCTGATTTCAATTGCACTGAAAATCTATTTTTTGAACCATGGCTTGCTATAAAATATTGAAGCACGTTTGATGTTATTTTAATTTGCAGTGTATCTGTGGGAATGTTTTTGTGAACAAAACTACAAAACAGTGATCTGAACAACAGCATATGTTCACGTTTTTCAGAGCTGAGGAACTTCCCAGTTGATACTGTTATTAAAATAAAGCTTTATTTGCAAGTTGTTTGAGGACAATTGAAAATAAGGAAATGTTATTGTAGTGAGAAAAACTGTTTTGCAAAGAAAAAAATCTGGAGTAAATTGTTAATTCTTGCCGAAGGGATATAGAGCACAAATTCATAAAATGAGGAGCAAGAGGTATAATTTATCTGTGAAAACTTTGTGTGTACCCACCATGATTTGGCACAGCTCTTGATGTTCCTTTGCTTACAACAATTACCATTGCCTTGCTTAGCAATGGAAATTTTGAGCTCAATTGTGGTATAAATCAAGGACTATCTGTATTAACTTGAGATCTCCTATTGTAGAGTGGAAAAAAACTGAATTTGGTAGCCAGCCTTCCCAGGCCTTTCTACTTACCTTCATACATTACATTCGACATTAGCAAGCCATGCCCTTTCCCATTCAGAGCTTGTATTTTAGACATTCCAAGTGACTTGTGCCTAATCACTCATAACCACTTACTCTTAGTATTCTGCATGGTTTCATTTGTTTTCTGCATTTTAGGAAATTGCTTGACTGAACAAATTGTTGACCAGAGTATTGACCAAATTAAGCTCACAGTTGGCTTGACTAGTACAGAACCACCAAAACAACCAAGCTCAGAGAGCATCAAGGACCCCTCATTTCAAGATTAATTTTACTACATGGATGCTTGCTTATGTGTCACTTCCTTATTCTCCTATGTATTTTCTCTTTTTCACCAAAATCCCCTTGTTAAACATAAATGAGTGTGCTTCTGAACTCAGTAGAACAGGGGTCCTTGGCCTGTTAGGATCAGGGCTGCAGATCTGGAAGTGAGTAGTAGGTAAACAAGCAAAGCTTCATCTACATTTGCATCTGCTCACCAGCATTAGCATCACCGTGTCAGCTCTACCTCAGATCAGCAGGCATTAGATTCTCATAGAAGTGTAAACCCTACTATAAACTGCAAGAAATCTATG
>NW_015386745.1:344634-363187 GCF_001527695.2 Protobothrops mucrosquamatus | reverse complement strand
TCAGTAGAACAGGGGTCCTTGGCCTGTTAGGATCAGGGCTGCAGATCTGGAAGTGAGTAGTAGGTAAACAAGCAAAGCTTCATCTACATTTGCATCTGCTCACCAGCATTAGCATCACCGTGTCAGCTCTACCTCAGATCAGCAGGCATTAGATTCTCATAGAAGTGTAAACCCTACTATAAACTGCAAGAAATCTATGTTGTGTGCTCCTCCCCCCTCCCCAGTCCATGGAAAAATTGTCTTCCATGAACCTGGCCCCTGGTGCCAAAAAGGTTGGTGACCCTTGCAGTAGGAGGTTGGTTTTAATGAAAGTGCTAAAAGGGGAAGTCAAAGAGACAGGAGTGATGTATGAAGGTTTAGATACAATATAGCCTTACATGGATGGCTTACAGTTCTGGTCTTTGACTCTTAATTAAACACAGGCAAGTTCACTTATGCTTTTGTGACATATGAATTTGCCCCATCCATACGAAGCATCTACTGTATAAAAGGATGGGATAGATTACATGAGGAAGGCCTGCTTGTCTTGGCATTTGTGTATGTCAGCTCTTCATTACAATAAAAAATCTTTGCATAGCAGCAACAACACAGAAAATGCTGGTTAGATCACTACATGCAACTGTATGGCCTATATTCTTTGGCTTCTGTTCTTCCCAACCAGCCAGTTCACCTGCCTCTCTTCCCTTTGACCTAAGTTAAGCACTTTAAAACTTTTCTCAGCCAGTCTTAAATTATAGTATATATTGTTTCGGTCCCTTTGAATGGATTAGTGTTTCATTTGATACATTGGCTGAACTATCTCAGGATTCCAGGTTGAAATGGAATCCAACAGTGATGCCTATGGGGAGGGTAAAAGAAATCAAGATGGTAGCCACCATCTTTACTTTTTTGGTCCCCACCTTCTCTGACACACTTGACAATCTTACATCAAATGAGACTCAAGATTTAGGAAATCTGAAAATGTTCTGCTGAATCCACACTTATTTCCTGGATAAAAGTCTCCTCTTTTTGATTTGACATTCAGGGATGTTAAACTGCTGCTGACATAAACCTCCTGGGCTTAAGCATGCCTGATAAATTTCCATGGCTTTTTAGAAAATATTTGCCGAGTTGCTTATTTATATATCAGTAAGTGGTCAAGTTTTATTTCCTTCATGACAAAGATAAAATATGAGGGAGAAGTAATAATAATAATAATAATAATAATAATAATAATAATAATAATAATAATAATAATAATAATAATAATAATAATAATAATAATAATAATAATAATAATAATAATAATAATAATAATAATAATAATAATAATAATAAAGTTGGAAGGGACCTTGGAGGTCATTGAGTCCAACCCCCTGCTCAGGCAGGAACCCTACACCATTTCAGACAAATGGATGTCCAGTCTCTTCTTAAAAACCTCCAGTGTTGGAGCATTCACCACTTCTGGAGGCAGGTTGTTCCACTGGTTAATTGTTCTAACTGTCAGGAAGTTTCTCCTTAGTTCTAAGTTGTTTCTCTCCTTGATAAGCTTCCATCCGTTGCTTCTCGTCCTGCCTTCAGGCGCCTTTGAGAATAGCTTGCCTCGTATCGGGACTTTTTCCCCATTGCTGGCAATGGGGTGGGCGTGGTTTTGGCGTGATGCATCCGGCCTGCAGGCTGGCAGTTTGACATGCCTGGTCTAAAGCCTGGATTCAGCTGTGAATTAATACAACCTATTTCACTCTGGAATGTTTGGCTGCTACTGCAAAGTTATATTGTAGAAAATATTTTTTTTAGACTTACAGAACTATCAACTGCACAGTGTGTGTCTTTGTGTGGCATTTGATTACTGAACTGCATTTTGATCAAACATTGTCAAATTCATAGGATCAACAGTAGTACTGTTGTCTGAGGATGGTGATCTCCAGTCTTGAATCAAATTTTGCTTTTGAGAATACACATAAGTTCAAAAACTGGCTTGCCAGCAGGGGGAAAACCCAAAAACAAGTCAACATCCTAATGAGATAGGACAGTGATGGCGAACATTTTAGAGACCGAGTGCCCAAACTGCAACCCAAAACCCACTTATGCATCGTCGGGTGCCAGGTGGGTGTGGCCCATTGGGTGGGCATGGCTGTGGTGGTAACGGCAGACTGGGTGGGACTAAAAAGTTCAATCAATCAATTCCAACTTTGCAAGATCTTTTTTTTCCCGCGAGAAGTTGAAATTGACTGATTGAACCTTTTATTTTTTTTGCACACGGCGGCGGAGGCCTAAAGCGAAAAGGTTTTATAAAACCCAGCTGAAGGCCTAGGACTGGGGCGACGGCGCGCGTGCCCACAGAGAGGGCTCTGAGTGCCGCCTTTGGCACCCGTGCCATAGGTTCTACCTGCACCAAGAATCCTGAAATTGAGAAGCCGTGTGATGTAATAGTGGCAAATATCTGTAACTCTAGCGTAGGGTGAGAGTGAAGGATTTGAAGTGAGACTTATCCTTGGTTTTTAATGTATTTGATAAGGAATACTACTGAATACAGTATTCACTAAAACTATATTACAATAATAGAAAAAAATAAATTGCAAAAATCAGAAAAAAGTCAACTCTACATAATGATATGTAATTAAAATGATTCCTGTCCAGCATAAATAGAGACAGGAGAGATTTTAGAAAATTAGTACAGAATTTCAACAAGGGAAATGAAGCATTTTTTCCCCCCAGCAATCCTTACCTTCTCTAAAGTGAAGGAGAAATGTTGAATATGGAAGAAAGCTTTATAATGAGAATCACTGAATAAACAGCATGCTAGCTTTGCTTTTTAATAAGTAAATCCTGAAGGTTTATTCTCAGTTCTGTTTACTTACTTGATAGGGAAAAAAACCACCTGTGCCCTTTATTGATTTGTTTTGGTATTTTATCTTCCTTTAGATTTTTTCCATGGAAATTATAAAATATAAACTAAACCAAACACACAAAGGGTCAAAAACTTTTTTTCAAAACTTTTTTGAGTACATTTAGTTTAATATTTTAACAGCTGGCAGCTGCAGTAATTACTTGTAGATTATATATGGAAATCTGTTGGAATATAATTACTCTGATCTATGAACCAGGTAATTAAGGTATAAACTCCCACTTTTTCTTAGACCTCATTAACTTATTTCCTTTGAAAATTACTAGATAATGACAGTACATTATAAGCCTATCCATAAAGTGATGCTAAATAATTGGAAGCTTTGTCCTGGGACATTAAAGGACAAAATACTGCTTCAGAGTTGAATGTTTTGATGCACTTTCAAGTTATAATGCATGAGTCATCAAATCAAGTATATCTTATCAAGGAACTCACGTCTCTGAAAGGTCAAATAAGTATAGCAAATAGATCTGAATGAGGTTTTGAGAGGTAGTTTGTTTGTTTTTCCTTGTTAATTGGTGGTCCCATAGGATAATGCAGATCATGCAATAAAAATACATATAGTGTATTCTGTTAAAATAATTATGGTGTAGTTATAAGCTTATCATATCACCAAATGACAGAGTCTGGGTGACTTGGAGGCTCAGCACTGCTAATCTGGTCAAGTAGTTGGGAATTTATAGGAATTCTAAGACTCTGATATCAACTGAGAAGATAGCAGTAGCAAACCACACCCATGTTATTGTCAAGAAAACTCCATGGGTATCTCAGTGAAATTACCAAGCAGCAAACTCACCTTGAAGGAGTTTATAAGAGGATAGAAATAGTCTACTAGTCTTGCACCATTAGTTCATCTCGGTCTGTATCTAGTGCCACTTCAGAGTTTCCCAGAGGTTTTCAGCAATGCCAAGTAGGATCCTTCATGGCGATGTAAAATTCAGGAGACTTTTTTTGTTAGACTATGTCCTAATTCTGTCAATTGTTTATAGTCAGTTACTCTATACTTGAATAATACATATCAGTAGCCAAGCTTCAAAGTTTTGGGCAACCTATAATTCAACTGTACAGAAAGGCTGAATAGGTGGACAGTGGTTGAAGGGCCGTTCCCTCACTGTTTCCAGGATGGCTTCGTGGGCCACATGAAACCACTTCGTGGGCCGCATCCAGCCCCCGGGCCTTGTGTTTGACTAAAAGTCACCCAGACTCTGTCATTTGGCCTTGGCCCAGGCCGGCTGGAAGCCAATGTACAATTTTGTGGTGGCCATCTATGCTGAAATGCATTCAGTCTTAGCTCCACAAGGCCATCCAGAAACAGTGAGGAACCAGCCTCTGCCGCATTGGCCCGGCCCTCTGGGTGCATGCTGGGGAAGTGTCACCCTTTGTGAGGAATGAAGTTTACGTGGTACGGAACCGTGAACGGGGTCAGGGTGGGGGAAGACGATCTCTGGGACTCTAGACAGGGTGAGGACGGGTCCGGGGGTGTCCGTGGTAACTGCACTTGCTACATCTCGACCGGTACGGGTGGGTCATCCGGTGTGGGTGAGGTAGGTGCGGGTGGGTCATCCGGTGTGGGTTAGACCGGTGTGGATGAGCCCCCCCCCCAAGGGCAACCATAATGCTGATGTGGCTCTCAATGAAATTGAGTTTGACACCCCTGCAATAAACAATGCTTAAGTCATGGTTTAGCACGATTTTGTTTTCCTGCACAATAATAAGAAACATGGGCTCATGAAAAGGGTGTTCCTCTCATCTACATGTACCAGAGAAAAGCTTCTAGTCAATAGACTTGTTTTAAATGGGCATTATATCACTAAAAAAGTGTTTGAAATCACTAACAAACCAGGCACCACATTTCTTAGTTTCGGAACCATAGTGAGGATAAACCAGGATTCTATGGAATATGGTAATTTAATCAGGATTAAATTTGTGTATATGGAAACGGTGTTACTTCCAAACATACTAGATCAAGAAAGCCTGCTGACCCATTCCAAAAGGTGGTGCTCTATTACAGTTTTTATAGCTCTTTTTCTGTTTGTCCCATTAAAACAAGAAGGCTGCCAGTTCATTCAGTTAATAAAAACAAGGTGTTTCCCCCCCCAAAAAAAAAATTACCTGAAGACATCACTTCTGCTGTGTTCCTTCCCTCCCTGTGCATATAGAGATCTCACTGCTGCTAACCATAATAAGAACAAAGTTCCACTTTTTTCCAATCTGTTTATCCATCAAATCAACAAGAAAAATCTCTGGTTTTAGCTGTACACTCTTAGTCTGAGAATTATCTGAACTAAAATATATGTGTGATCCCAATAATTTTTTTTTAGCTTTCTTGCATATTTAACCAAACATAATAAAAATTACCTTTAGACTGATCATGTTTCCAGCATACGTTTCGCATACCTGTATGTATCTTTGACAACTTATCAGGTACTTTTAAGTACAAACACTACATTGTCTGGTACAACTTCTCTTTCACGTTTTAATTTAATGTAAAATTTCAATCCTTCACTCCGCAAATTCTCCTATTGATCAAGCATTATACTGTATCCAACAGATCCAATAAAAGTTTTTATACATCTTAGCAATAGTGTGCTCATCGACATGCTTCAAGACCAGTTTTCTCATTCATAAAAGCAAAATTCTTCTCATCCAATTTAAATCTGTCAAGCGAACATAAGCAAACCATTGACAAAAATATCACTGTCCCCTTTCAGTTCTCTGGTTTTTAATTTAGACTCTCCTTCAGAAAAAAAAATCAATAAATCAGCATAGATCAGAAGTTGGTATACTATCATTTTTTTTCTAAGTCCAAAAGGAGGGGTTCCTCTTTCAGAGATACGCCCAGCTGGGTTCCCGATATGGCATTAGCTGAGACTCCAGGGTGGGGGTGAAAGTGTGGTGATTGTCATCCAGGAACCCCTTATGACTGTCATGAGTGCTGTTCCACACATCACCAGATGTGAACAGCTGTTCATTAAGTTTTGCTCAAAGGGTCTCTTACAGTGGTGGGATTCAGCCAGTTCGCACCAGTTCGGCAGAACCGGTAGCTAATTTTTTGTTGCCCAGGCCCAGAATGGACATCCAGAAGTGGCATCCACACAGAGAACCAACCGGCTGTTCACATATTTGAATCCCACCACTGGCCCCTTAGTATTGTTGCTCTTTTACCAGCCTCCCTGCTTCATGGCAACCTCTTTGCCTGAGCTGTTTGGCTTTGTTTCTGGTTTGACAGTGGAGTTGGGGGACTTCAGTTTCCCTGCTGACTGGGTACAGGGACTGAGACCAGGGAGCTGAAATGCCTAACCGGTATAAGACAATAGCCGTGTGTTCTCTGAAAATGGTCCACACTCTGCCTCACACCATATCTCCCAATGCCCACACAGCCATCATATTTATATCTCAATGGCAAGCCAGATAGGCTATGCATCTAGCCCTTGTCTGGAAATTGTCAATATATGGATCAGAACAAACAGGCTTAGGCTCAGCATGGCAAGGTAAGTGTTTTTGGGTACAGAAGCCTCCTGATTCCTGGAAAATTTCACCTTCAGTTCTGGATGGGGATTTTCTTCACTGGACAAAAATCATTCTTGATTTGGATTCTGGAATAACAGATTATTCTCAAAGAGCAGGTGGCAACTGTAACTAGGAACATCTTCAAACATCTTCATTTTGTGCATAATTTATTACCTTTGTTGAAGCAAGAGACCCTACCCATCATCATTCAAACTTAGATCATTTCCCAAGTACTACTATAATGTACTATATAAAACTTTGGATGGTCCAGAATGCAATGGCTTGGATAGTAATGGGTGCCATTCAGTTTATGTATTGCTATTGCTTTGACAGCTGGTAGAATTCAAGGTGCGTGTTGGGACAGAGGTAATTTGAGGATCACCTACTCTCAGGGGAGGTTTTCTCCATATCATTTACCTGAAGGAATATAACCTGCAGGGACAATGAAATATGGTCACTCTCCCCCACCTCCCAACCACTTCTCTGACTGATTTCAGCTCAGCCCTTCTGAGTATGATGATGGTAAGATATGGATTTTCCAGCATGCCCATGGGGTTTGAAGAATTTGAAATATTTCTTTTAATAGGTAGATCTTGTACATAAAATGGGTGCCAGAGGCGGCACTCAGAGCCCTCTCTGTGGGCACGCGCACTCTCGCCCCAGACCTAGGCCTTCAGCTGGGTTTTATAAAACCTTTTCACTTTAGGCCTCTGATGCCGTGTGCAAAAAAAAAAGGGGGTTCAATCAGTCAATTTCAACTTCTCACGGGAAAAAAAAAGATCTTGCAAAGTTGGAATTGATTGATTGAATTTTTTAGTCCCACCCAGTCTGCCGTTACCACCGCAGCCACGCCCACCCAATGGGCCACACCCACCCAGCACTTGACGATGCATAAGTGGGAAAACCCAACGTCAAACCCGTGAGTCAGAGATTTTCCAAGCGGTAGTGACTATATCATGGACTTTATAAAACTATATGTAACGAATTTATAATACAAAAGGTAATATAATTGGAACATACGTTTGATCATTGTTTATGTATTTTATGGTATTACGTCAATCTAACTAAAAGACAATTGAAAAATTTTTACATAAGTATTCAAAGCTAAAGTTTTCCAAGCAACATTGAATCAAACAGAAGGCAGTAAATTAGAAGAGATATGAATGTTTGCGAAGTGACCCTTCACTGCAAAGAAAGCTACTTGAATGAAAGCTTGAGTGAAAGCTCTACAGTTGCATCAAAAGCAAGGAGACCCTACTGTCACCCCACAACTACTAAGATTATAACAGTTGCATAAGTGTACTTTCTTTTGGCCTTTCTTCAAAGACCTTGACTGAGAATTCCAGAGTCAGAAGAGGTTTTAGGCCAGTAAGGGTTTTAGGGCAAAAAGAACTCAACAGGAACTGTGTCCCTTCAACATCATCAAATGTCTCACTAAAGTGAAGCCTCATCCAAACTTAGTCAAGGGAATCCACAAAGTGATACAGCATTGGGCAAATCATGAAAATAATTATTTATGTTGGGTAAAGCCGAGCTATTTCACAGAACGGGATTTGAAAAGAAGTTTTCAATAAGACTTCGGCCAAAACGTCTTCCTTCTTCAGTGGACATGGTGTTTTTCCATAAAAACAGTAGAATATTCCCTGCACAAACAGACACACATAAAAAAAAATCATGTATTTATTTCCTTTTCATTTCAGTGTAATCGTAAAGCATCAAGCTATTTAAAAATCAAGAGGCACTTAATAAAACATTTAAGAGCAAAAGAGAATTGAAGCAACTATATTAGCTGTTAAAAACAGTAGCAAAACTAACAGGAGTGTTCTTTCCAACCCTAATCTATTTTTCAGTGTAAATTATTCAGCAAGATAAAATTAATACTTAAAGCAACAGGGTGGGAGATATTTATTCCAGAATTTTCAGCTATGTTATGTAGAGCAGGGGTCACCAACCCGTGGGCCATGGCCCACTACTGGGCCGTGGGCTGTTGGCCACTGGGCTGCATGAGTGGCTGGCCAGTGCATCCTCACATACGCATTTGAACCCCCTACTTGTGCTAGCATCATGGCGTCATGCCGGCATTAGTGATGCTGTGAGTGTTGTGCAGACGCTAGCATCGCTGCAAGTGCACACCTCCCCCCACTTGCGCTAGCATAGCATCATTACGCACACTCTCCCCACTCGCACTAGCATTATGGCATTGCCCAGGCGCCAGCGTCGCACGGGCACTCGTGGCCCCGTTTGCATTGTGCATACCATTGCAGCCCATTCATGCACGCATGGCCCTGTGTGTGTGTGTGCGTAAAGGCACCTCCACTACCACCCACCCACCCTGGGCCACCAACCCAGAAAGATTGGGATCCCATGATGTAGAGGGTTGCTATCTTTTGACCGAAACTTTGCAAGGAAGCTGTCTGTGTTTCACATCCACCAATTTAAACAAGTAACTCCTTTAATTGGAAACAATCTCAACAATTTAAACTTTGTTAAGATTAACTTAGCAAGGATATACACTGGATGGAAGTTCTAAATGAGATTTGGGTGGATTCTATCTTCTTCTATAAAACAATGGAATTATAGCAGAGCAATTAGGATTGCTACTTTCAACCTCAGTTTATCCCTTATTTATTACACATGGGTGTCTTTGGAGGGGGGCTGATAAAGTAATTTGTACTTTGCCTTTTGTGTATTTGCATGAAATCTTACAACCTAAATACAAAAGGTTGAGTTTCCACTGGATCACAACGCAGATTACTTTGATATTATCGTGGATAACTACAGATACTTATGTCAAGCTCTGCCCCTTATTTACAATATTTGTGTGAAACATGTGTAAAGGACAGAGCTTCCATAATGATATAATGCACTTTTCTTCAGTTTTTCCATCATCGTGACTAGATGTAATGGATGCATGAATAACCTTGAGGAAAGGGGAGAAGGGATGCTACCTAAGAAACCATCAGACAAGAGAGGCAGGAGCCTGCCATTGCTTGCTCAACAGTCAAAGAAAGAAACTTGGGAAGGATCTGTCTGAATGGGCCTAATAGTTAAAGGTGGCGAACAGGAAGTTTGCATTTTCAGACTTGCAAGATTCTGTTAATGTAGCCTTACAATGAAGTAGAATTAGCCCATCTAATTGTGTTTCCTGTCTGGCTTCCCAGGAAGGCCAACATCAATCTTGAAATCTGAAAGTACAAACTCGAGAGCATTGGCAGCTAATGCTATGGAAAATAATAGATGCCTGAAGTGTACTATGTCTCATTAGTTATTTCCACCATGATAAAAGCCAGAGGAAACCTTGAAAATGTCCTTTTTATTACCAGGTAGGCATATCTATAATAATTAAGCTACTGAGTTTCCAACCATTGAACATCCTTTTTCACTCTCTACTGCTATGGATTTGTATTGTTATTTCAATTACAGCATGCAGGTTTTTGTTTAATCCAATTGTTTTATTTTGTTTCAGGTAAAAAGGTGCGAAAAGGCTGAAGAAATGGAATTTTCAGCAATAAAGTGTTGTGCTACTGATCTAATCTATAATCTATAAAATAGAGGCAGTTACAGCATCAGACTAGAAACAGGGAGAGTGTGAGATCTACTCCTGCCTTAGGCACAAAGCCAGCTTGAGCCAGTCACTGTTGCCCAGGCCTAAGAAAGAGACAAGGGCAAGTCACTTCTGAAAACTTTGCCAAGAAAACTGCAGGAACAGAAGGTACACACATAGACAAAAAAAAAAGTTATAAAATAGGATGAAGCTATATCAGATCAGTCTTACTCTTATTTTGTTTGAGCCGCTTTATAAAGCAGCAAAACTGAAATTTATCTAATTATATTCAGTGTTTTTAAACTGTTAGATTGTTACCTCTTATCCTCAAGAAATATGCTTTAGACTAGCACTTAAACCTACAAAGATCAGGATTATGCAAGCTATGGCGTTCTCTGTGACACTCTATGGAAGTGAAAGTTGGACTTTTGGGAAGCAGAATAGGAAAAGTATTGACATTTCTGAACTTTGGAGTTGGAGAAGATTCCTGAGAATGCTATGGACAATCAAGAAAACAATGACCAATTGAATAAAACATTTGATAACATTATCAAATAAGAATGTTCACATGAGACACAATGACCAGGCTCAAATTACAGTATCCTGCTTTGGATTCATTATATGAAGATCTGGCTCTCTAGAGAAGGCGCTAATGCTGGAACAGATGGAAGAAAAGAGAAAAACAATCAGCATGAAGGACGATGGACTCAGTTATAGTGATGACGAATGCATAGTTGAAAGACCTGAAAGTGCAGTTAGGACAGACCATCATGGAGAAAATCTATTTATGTAAGTGCTAAGAGTCGACAATAACTTGATGACACATAATTAATCACTATCCCTTTTCCCAGACTCAAATAATCAACCCCATTAAAAAACAAATATTTTATAATGCCAGTTGTTTAAGTGGTGTCGTATCAGTTTTGGCACTCAGTTTTCCTTCTTTTGCTTTTTAGATCAGGATTATATAATTTAAATGAATATGTACACATAATTATTTTAAAGGGGGTGTGAGGACTCAACAGTTAAAGACGCTGAGCTTGTAAGCTGGAAAGCTGACAGCTGGGGTTTGAGATCGGAGACTGTGCAACAGGGTGAACTCCCGTTACTTGCTCCAGCTCCTGCCCACCTAACAGTTTGAAAGCATGCAAATGTGAGTATATAAATAGGTACCACTTTGGTGGGAAAGTGTTCCATGTCCCTCGGCATATGATCATGCTGGCCACGTGCCCATGGAAAGGGTCTTCTGACAATGCTGGCTCCCTCGGCTAAGAAATGGAGATGAGCAGCATTGCTAAGAGTTGGCATGACTGGACAGAGGAAACCTTTACCTTTGCCTTATTATTTTAGATGACTTTCTCTTTAATTGCATTGCCTGAAACCCTGAAGCAGGAGGGGAAAATCTGACAATTGGTCCAATGTTTGATTTTCAACTTCTTTATCTGGTTATAGAAAGATGGAATTGTAGTCCACCATATCTAGAATATGATAATCTTCTGGAAGATTATCTGACCTTTTACACTGCACGGATAGTAGGAAGATACTAGGTTCATCCCACCAATACATATATAGACATATATTAACTCCAAGCAACTGTACACTCAGAGTTATTGATTTGGCATTGAAATTCCCTGCTGTGTTCCCACAATATCTGGCACTGCTAAGCCAATTTCTTTGTGGCATGACTGCAAAATAACTCAGATTGAAAACCTTGTATTTTGCAGTGTGTGACTGTGGAGAGTCACAAGATTTGGGGACAGACTTTTGAGAACTTTTCATTTCAGTCTACCCCATACTGCGTGAAGTAAACCTTGCTAATACATTTCACAAGTAATCTGATCAAGCAGTCTTAACTCTTCTAGCCATTTTTCTAATCAGCTTCATAATTGTTATAAACATGTTGTAATCATACCAGGCTTGAATTTTTCTAGACAGCATGCATCAGTGGTGGGATTCAGCCAGTTCGCACCAATTTGGCAGAATCAGTAGCTAATTTTTTGTTGCCCAGGTCCAGAATGGACTTCCGGAAGTGGCATCCACACAGAGAACCGGTTGTTCACATATTTGAATCCCACCACTGGCGTGCATGCAACACTTGCCTCTCCTTGCATCCTAGTCACTAAGCTAAAATGAGGATTAATACATTTCTTTACACATGAAGAGTACATATTGTAATCTAAAATCTAAAATGATGCTTGCAATTCTTAGACCAAATGTCTGGATGCAAAACTATGTTATGAAACATCCTCATAAATTTCAGTAGGAATTTATGTGCAGAAAGAATGCTGCTTCAACAACCAGACACCTCTTTTTTTTTTAACTCCTAGATACTTCTGTGTCAAAGTTCTTACAAAATATGTACTGAAAACTGCAGTAGGGGGACACTAGGAAATTTTCTTTTCCTGCCTGAGTTGGGAACATTAGTTATTCTGGTGACTTCTGTAGCTCAAGGGGAATGGCACAGCCTGAATGATAATTTTATAATCTTCCATTAGTTGGCTGAAGGAAGAATTCATTGGCTCATGGTGTTTCTCAACTGTTTTGGGGGTTCCAAGGTTAGCCACAGTAGAGACAATTAGAGAATTGGCTTCAGAATGCTTTAGCAGGATTAGGAAATGGAAACATTGCCACATAGAAGTGTCTTCTGTATGTCTGCAATTAAATATGGACCATATGTTGGTCTCAGACTCCTACCTGTATTCTTATTTGCGGTATGAAGACTCTCAAGAAGAAAAAGCACTTTATTCTGCAGAAGTGTGAAGTCATCAATGAAGGGTGCCTTGTCTCCTTCCAAAAGTATTCGAGGTGGTAATCCAGTCTGGAAATTATTTGTAACATTAAAGTTTGTAGGAAAATGCGTGGCTGCAAGGAAATGAACTGTGGTAGACCAGGCCTCTCCAAAACTGCTTTCAGGCCCACTGAGGTATGGTAGACTGAAATGTAAGTAGGGGAAATAAAGTCATGAATATTTGAATAATATTTATAATGTTACTGAACCAAATTGGAGAGAGGTTGCTAAGATATTTTTAATTGTAATTGACTTGCACCTTCTGGGATAAACTCAATGCTTTGGGATAACACAATGATGATACTAACCAATCAAAGATAATTTCTTCCTGCAGTATGGTGAACAATCAGATGATATAATTACTCACTGTGTCTAACTATAAATATGCCCAGTGGACTACAAAGATCGTCCCATGGATATCAATAATTGTTCATAGTATGTCATCTACTGTCAGCCTCACTAGATAGACAACGAAATCAATTCCACAGAAAACTTACATTTTTATTCAGAATGGCTGTAAAGAAGAATCTTGCAAATCTTACTCCTTACATCTAACAATAATTTCTATTTGCCGCCAACCAGGTGAAAAAACTAAAACAATCCACGATGGTTTTTTGGTTAGGGATCATAGAAGAAATTATGGGCAGAACATAAGATAATCCTACTGTTGTGGAAAAACCCACGATACTTACATCAGAAGACAAGACCACGAAGGGTTGAAGAAGACAGGTTTATTTGTGCACAATGGTTCAGAGCATTAGCATGACAGATTCTGAACACTGGGCTATTTCCAGCGTGTCATTCTTATACAGCTTGCCACCCACGCCTAACCCAATGGATGACTTCTTATCTACCTTTAACACACTAAAAGAGGGAAGTTCATGTCTTGAGACCTCACACATGGGAAAAAAGGAAGTTGATACAATTGACAGAAAACCACACTGCTCTACACGGGTAATATCTTACACCATCTGAGACCTTCAGTTAACATTTCTTGTAAAGGTTTCTTCATATAATTGNTGCTATGCTATGACCACTGCATTTTAGGAAAGATTTAAACCAGATTAAGAAGAAAGGTCTCTCATATCAGAGTTTCTCATAATTCTTCTGATAAACTTCTAACCTTAAAGGGTCCTTGGTGCTCTCTGAGCTTGGTTGTTTTCTTGCAAATGTTTCATTACCCAAACTAGGTAACATCATCCCTGGCACTTGAAAATAATCAAGCTCAGAGAGCATCAAGGACCTTTCATTTTAGCCCTGAGCTACAAATATTCTCCTTCTTACCTTTTTTGACACTTCCGAAATGCAGAACTAATAGAGACAGTATGAGCTTTCCACATGTAACCCAGGGCTTCATCTTCTGAGAAAAGAGGACTTGAAGCTGTTTCAGAGTTTGATGCAGTAGTCAGGAGATACTAAAAATAAATATATAGAAAGATAAGGAGATGTGGATATACTGTAGGTCGGACAAATAAAACTACTCAGTTATTCATAAAAATTATGCAACCATACCCATATATAGATACAATAATCCTGTTCCTGCTTACTTCAAACTTTCTTGAAAATGAAGATGTGTGTGTGTGCACGTGCGCGCGCGTGTGTAAGTTGTCCTTTCAGTCTAGCCTATTGCTTTGAAATTCCCTGGATGTCTGCCATTCAATTTTTAACCAGGCCTGACCCTATGAAACACCACCATCTCTATCAAGGAAGTCACTACTACCATAGCATGGATCCAATCACAGGTCACTTCACTATCTGCTTTTGTGACCCAGGAGGGTACAGGATTTCATAAACAGGTGGGTGAGCTAATAGTACAGAGAACCCTGTCCATTTCCTCAGGAGCCACCAGGACAAATTCAACCTAGATCACATGACCAGATTTGGCCCCAGGCACTATCCTCCAGCGACAGTTGAAACTCTAGGCATCCCCAAGGATTTACAACAGACTATCTGGTCATCATGACTCTTCTTCAATTTCAGAGGATACCCAACACAGTCACAGTTGTTACAACTGTGTATCCAACAAAGTTTTGCCCCTGGGACATGTTGCCACAGTTATTACAAACAACAAAGTGATATCCACACCATGGCCCTTCAACAAACTTTCCACCTTCTCATGTACGTTGACTGCAGCAAGCATTTTATATATGCAAAAATGGAAAGATAGCATCAATTCCCACAATGAAGAATGGATGGAAAAAGTGATGGAGCTAGCAGAGATTGCAAAATTAACTGTTCAATTCTACTGTATGCAGCTTCTTAAGATCATCCTGGGCCTTTAAGGAAGGATTAATCACTTCATGGACTTAACCACACATTATCTTTTGGGAAGTTTTAACCAATCAGGAAAGACACAAATCTAAAACACAGATGGTTGGACCCACAGTTCCAAGGACTTGTCCATTTCATTAGGATTAGCAGACTCAAATTCCTCCCAGATAAATACACAAGATTATATCTCAAACCATTCCAAAAGACTTTGTCTTAGGCTAGGCCAGGGGTAGGCAACCTTGGCTCTTTTATGACTTGTGGACTTCAACTCCCAGAATTCCTGAGCCAGCCATGCTGGCTCAGGAATTCTGGGAGTTGAAGTCCACGAGTCATAAAAGAGCCAAGGTTGCCTACCCCTGGGCTAGGCTATTCCTTTGTCTTGGCCTTCTCTGGCCTTTAGAGTGTAAAACCTGGGACATTACTCAAAGGTCAGTTCAAATTATCTACAAATATCTATCTTTGCACCAAATATGAAGAAAAGCATAGCTTTCCCCGCTAAAATTAGAAGTCCCCCCCAATCCTGTGTGCAGTATTTGCATGGATGGTTTAGGGAAGAAGAAGTGTATAATAGGAAGATATCCATATAGTTGTAAAAAAAAAATCAGCAGATATACCTTGAAAAAATCCTTCCAGGCAGACATGACTTTTGGCACCTGGGTATTGCATTCAGCAGTGCTAAGGCAGAAATGTTCTCTTTGCTTGTCTGCTGGCATTAATTCTATCTCATTTGGTAGCTCTTCAAAGAAGTCACTATCCAGTGCCCCAAGAAAGGGGACAGCTGCCAGGTAGTAATTCATACCTAGGGCAATTAAAAGTAGTGAACATGGTTTAACAAGCTTGGGAAAAAAACCTAATCAAAATAAGTTTAATGGGGAAAAAAATACAAGCAATCTTCATTTAGCTACTACAATAGGGACCAGCAATTTGGTCAGTAAGTGAAAGAGGTTGCCAAGTAAACAAATGACTATGCTGATGTTCTTACTTCAGCTTTGCTTTGATTTACAGACCTGCAAAGGTCATAAATGTGAGGACTGGTCATAAAGTGACTTTTTTATCACCATCATAACTATGGTCACTAAATAAGGCAGCAGCTAAACAAGAACAATCTGTATAGTCCTACACCAAGTCCCATTTTTTTAAAATACTGAACAAGTGCTGGGGGACTGCCCCCACAAAATTGTGGTATGGCCTGTTTTACACAGATTTTCTGGGTAACAAATGAATCAAATTAAAAAAATGTGTGTAACTGATATCGGAATAATTGCATAACATAGTATCTGATTAATTTTAATTGATAGAATGTTTAAAGGTCATCAAATTTTAATTGGGATCTCACATGGCCTTTTGAGAAATCTTTAGTTATGAAATGTATTTGTGTACAACTCTAATGTCATTGAACACTAATCACTAACCAGGTTTCATATCGCAAGTCAGTGTTAATTATTAAACATGATTGCAATTCCTTTTTTTTTATATCAGTCTTGCTTGGAGATAATTACATGCTACAAGAAATATCTTCTGGACTATTCCCATGGAACTATTAGATAAGACACATTTTAAAATCAGTCATGTTAGATATTTTTGGCAATATCTTATTTGTACTGAAAATTTGTTTCTTTTTTTTCCTGATTTTGACACTTTATATATCACCCTTTGTCTTTTCTCATTTCCACCATACTGGTATTTGAGAAAATGTTCCATAGAGGAAGTCTAACATATAACAAAGTTACTAGTGAAAGTGCTTCTACAATGTTATTCTGTGTAAATATTTATGAGGCCACACAATCCTGCAGAACAATATGAGAACTGATGCAGTAATAATAATAATAATAATAATAATAATAATAATAATAATAATAATAATAATAATAATAATAATAATAATAATAATAATAATAATAATAATAATAATAATAAGTAGTAGTAGTAGTAGTAG
This sequence comes from Protobothrops mucrosquamatus, assembly GCF_001527695.2. Taxonomy (NCBI): domain Eukaryota; kingdom Metazoa; phylum Chordata; class Lepidosauria; order Squamata; family Viperidae; genus Protobothrops; species Protobothrops mucrosquamatus. Next base: position 346,251 of record NW_015386745.1, on the reverse strand, counting down.
TAGTAGTAGTAGTAGTAGTAGTAGTAGTAGTAGTAGTTGGAAGGGACCTTGGTCATCTAGTCCAGTGATGGCGAACCTTTTAGAGACCGAGTGCCCAAACTGCAACCCAAAATCCACTTATGCATCATCGAGTGCCGGGTGGGTGTGGCCCATTGGGTGGGTGTGGCCCATTGGGTGGGCATGACTGCAGCGGTAACAGCAGACTGGGTGGGACTAAAAAGTTCAATCAATCAATTTCAACTTTGCAAGATCTTTTTTTTCCCACGAGAAGTTGAAATTGACTGATTGAACCTTTTTTTTTTTTTGCACACAGCAGCGGAGGCCTAAAGCAAAAAGATTTTATAAAACCCAGCTGAAGGCCTAGGACTGGGGCGAGGGCGCGCGTGCCCACAGAGAGGGCTCTGAGTGCCGCCTCTGGCACCCGTGCCATAGGTTCGCCACCACTGATCTAGTCCAACCCCCTGCTCAGGCAGGAAAACCTATACCATTTCAGACAAATGGTTGTCCAGTCTCTTCTTAAAAACTTCCAGTGTTGGAGCATCCACCACTTCTGGAGGCAGGTTATTCCACTGGTTAATTGTTCTAACTGTCAGGAAGTTTCTCCCTAGTTCTAGGTTGCTTCTCTCCTTGATTAGTTTCCATCCGTTGCTTCTTGTCTTGCCTTTAGGCGCTGAAGTATAGAAATGAGAGGTTGCAGGAATTGGGTATGGATAGTCTAGAGAAAAGAAAAACTGCGGGTGACATGATAGCAGTATTCCAACATCTGAAGGACTGTCACAAAGAAGAGAGGATCAATTTATTTTCCAAAGCACCAGAAGGCAAGACAAGAAAAATGGATAGAAACAAATCAAAGAGAGAAGCAATTTGGAATTAAGGAGAAACTTCCTAACAGTGAGAACAATCAACCAGTGGAACAGTTTGCTTTCAAAAATTGCAGGTGCTTCATCACTGGGTTTTTTGTTTTTTTTAAAGAAAGGACTGGATAGCCACCTGTCTGAAATGGTATAAGGTCTCCTTTTTGAGCAGGGGGTTGGATTAGAAGACCTCCAAGATCCCTTCCAGCTCCATTCTTTGATTGAATACTTTCATAAAAGCAGTAGGTAGATGTTTCATTGACAGTCCATCTGTCCATGCCCAGACTCTGAAAGCTTGTGGTAGAAAGATTTTTATTGATTATTTTATTGATCAATTCTGTAAGGCAGGAGTCTTCAAACCTGGCAACTTTAAATCTTGTGAACTTCCAGAATTCCTAAGCCAGCCATAGTGGAAATTTTAGTACTTGGCAAATCTTGTCGCTTTTATAAGACATCAACACAATTGAAGAATGCAACTGGAGCTTTCTCCATCCAGTATAAAAATAAATCATTCCTAAACAAGAATATACTTACAAGCCCACCAGCTGAATTCAGATATGCACAGACTTTCTCCATCCATATGGCCACACCCTGTAGAATTAAAAGGATCTGCTAATCTGCCTGGAAAAAATGAAACATTAGTATTGTACAGAGAAAAATAAGTATTGTAGTACTGGGTCAGCAAATTGTTTTATCTTGACTATTTTTATTTATTCATCAAATTTATATAGCCACCCATCTCACAAAAATGTGTCTCTGATGG
>NW_015386745.1:323508-341465 GCF_001527695.2 Protobothrops mucrosquamatus | reverse complement strand
GCCTTGCCAGCATCCCAGACAATATTTATGGAAGTCTCCTTATTCATATTAAGTTGAAAGAACTCTTCCATAGATTCCTTCAAAGCTTTAACTTTATCCTCATAATTAAACAAGTTTTCATTTATTCTCCAAGATTTCCTCTTTCTTTTTTGGCCAATCTCTATCCACACCATACTATGATCAGTCAAAGTTCTGGGAAAGATTTTGGTTTTATTACAGTCAGTAAGCAGGTCAGTCGATGTCAAGACAAAGTCAATCCTTGAGAAGGAGTCATGTCTGTGAGAAAAAAAAGTAAAGTCACGTTCATTGATGTGTTGTGATCTCCAAGTGTCCACCAATTCTAAGTCGTCCTTCATAGCAAAAAAGGACTTAGGTAATCTGGAAAGGGTTACATCCTTAGAAGTTGTTTTTTTATCTTTTAACGTATCCAGAACTCCATTCCAGTCTCCCATAACAATCAAAGAGTTATAGTCCATCGCCACAATTTTCTGATGTAGTTGTCTATAAAATTGCTTTTGAGCTGCAAGTTGATTGGGGGCATAAACCCCTATTATTAAGCACTTTCTTCCATTTAAATTTATTTCCACAAATAAGTATCTTCCTTCTTTATCAGCTTCTTTTAAAATAGGTAAAAGATGTCTTTTGATGTACATTGCAACCCCAGCTCTCTTTTTTAAGGCAGGTGCAACAAACAAGTCTCCAAGCTTAGAGTTCAATAATAATTTTTGATCTTTAATCACAATGTGAGTCTCTTGTAAGCATGTAATATCATTATTAAAATGTTTTAAATAATGAAAAATCTTGCGTCTTTTGTGGGGAACATTAAGTCCACCCACATTCCAAGATATGAGCTTACACATTGGGAGGTTTTAATCCACTGACAATACTAGATGCATATGACTTCACAAAGACCTTAGGTCGAGCGCCACCTACTGGCTGCGAAATAGCCGGTAACTGACAGTCAGCTGCAGGGCTATCAGCTGCCGGGCGGGCTGTCATCTGTCTTTCCTTTTCCTTACGTCTATGGGCTGCGCGCGTAATTCTTTGTTCCTTCCCATCAGCTTTTGGGCTTCCCTCTAAGTCCTGAACGGAAGCAGAAGGAAGATCCACAATCATCTGCTCAGCCACATCAATCCTCTGGGGTGTAGGTGGGCGTTCTGATTGTAAAACAGACGCCATAAAATCCTTAGCTTTCTTAATCGAGTTGAGTCTGTAGCGTTTGCCAGCTAATGTTACAATTATGCCCACCAGTATGTCCCATCTGAAATTTATTTGTCTGTTCTTCAGCTCCTGTGCCAGAAAAGCATAATCTCTGCGCGCTCTAAGTATTTTCGCTGGAATTTCTTTTAAAAGAATAATATCTTGATTTAAAATCTTGAATCTCTGTTGGTAAAAGAGCTGCATTATTTCATTACGTCTCGACTTTCTTGTGAAGTAGATCACTATATCTCTAGGCAAATTTTTTTGTCTTGCAATCCAGGAGTTCACCCTAAAAACGCGCTCTATTTCCAAATAAATTTCCTGACCACAAGACAAGGCATCCCCAAGTGCATCTGCAATTACTTGTCTTAAATTCTCCTTTGGATCCTCAGCCAATCCACGGATCCGAATTGCAAACTCCATATCACGAAATTGAGCAATCAACACATCACTCTTGACATTTTCCAGACTCTCCTCTACAAGCTCAAGTCTATGGTCACTTACTTCTGCTCTTTGCTCATTCTCCTCCACCCTTTCTGCTACCGCGTCCACGTAATCAGCCAAACCTTTAAAAGCAGTTGCCACATTCGAACAAAAATCCTCCTGTTTCTGTGCTAGGTCTTGTTGTTGTTGTGATAAATCCAATTGTTGCTGCGATAATTGATCAAATCTATTTTGCATTTTAACATCCATCTCTTGAAACATCTCAGTCATTTGTTTAATAGTTGCGGACATCAAATCCTGCAGCTCTCTACTGGAGGGCGGTGGGGACGAAGAAGATGGAGGGTGTGACGGGTGGGAAGTTTTTGAAGTTGGCTGGGGTGTCTGGGACATCGGGGATGTAGTAGATTTTAAAGTTGAAGGCACAATTTTTCTCGAAGCCATATTTGCAGTAAAGTTCAGTTTGTTAAAAAGTCTTATAAGCAATTCAGCCAAAGCAGATAATACACCGGTTAAAAGTAACAAAAGTTCCAGACCGGAATTCACTTTCACTTCTTGCTGAAAAGTATCAATCCATCGCCATTTTAAGTTCACTTTCCCTCAATCCACCTCAAGTATAGGGAAGAACGTATTATCCAAGTTAGAGTATAGTCCAAAGATAAAAAGCAAACTTCCAGGGTCGGTTCGTCTGCTTACAATGAAAACTCACAATTCACTTTAAGTTGCAGCGGTGGTGGCGGCTTCTAGCTTCGCTACGGCGAAGGCGTCCTGGATCGCGGAGAAGCCCGGGGCTCCGGAGGAGTTCTCACCTACATCGTCCACAAGGGACGACTTGGGAACTCAACTCCTACCTCGGGCAGCTCACCTATCCCCTTATGCCCAGGGGAAGGGTATCAAGCCATTTGACAGCTGATGCAGGCTGTCAAAACGGCTTTTACGCAGAAACAGGCGGGAGCAGCAAACAGCTGCGTCCAGCGAAGTCGCCTGCCACCGGAAGTCAGAACCAAAACACAATTGTTCTATATGCTTTTGAAACTTGGGGACGAAACATTTTCCTATTCTTACTGGAGATGTTTGTTTTAATCTAAAAAAAGAAATAAAACCTGAAAAACTATCATAAAAACTTTGGACTTAAAAAGCTTTAAATGACATTGGTGACATCTTGTATGGTTAATGTTGAACAATAACGGATTTTCTCTAAACCGAACTTCGGGTCTGAGGTCTTTTTTACAAAAACTGGAACTGTCTATGGTGGACACTTTTTGAGTCGACATTTCTCTTGAAGACCCGTTGTATAAACCGGACGAACTCGATAAAAATTGTAGACTAAGATTTCAGAAGTTGAATTATGTGATAATTCTCTTATACCTTGAAGATCAGGAAAAAATCCTTTCCATGTTGAAATCAATACACGAAACCATTCTTTCAGCTTGTGACAAAATAAGATGCAACATAAAGGAACAAGATGCCAGCTTAGATATACAATCCCAGATCTTGACTACAACCAGTGCTTTTTTTGTAAAAAAAAAAAAAAAAAAAAGTGCCGGAACTCACACATGTCATACAACCCGCCTTGCCTACCCTACAAGGTTCCATCCAAAAAAGGTGCCGGAACTCCGTGCTGGGCATTCTATGAGAAAAAAAGCCCTGACTACAACCAAAGAACTAACAATGCAGAAAATAACAGGAGAAATGGAACAACCAAACACTAAGACAGAGGACTTAATTGATCAACAAATCCAGCCAACAGAAAATTCAGAAAAGGGAGTGACAACACTGAAAATGGAAAAGACTTTCTATATAAATCAGAAGAAATTTGAAGAGAAGGAAGAAGAACAGATTGAATGGAACATAAACTTATCAGGACAATCATGGGAAATTGGAGTAATAGGGAGGCGACCTAATGAATACAAATGGGCTAGTTCTTCAAAAAAACTGCAACTAAATGGTCTTTTTTATTTCAAATAATATATATAATAATAGAGGGAGAACTATTTGATGATTTAAAAGCACTGACATGGAAGGCTAGGTGGCAAAGGAAAAAAGCCAGAATAAGGCTGAAGAAAAGTAGGGCTTTGATTTATTAGAGGGGATTTCATATTATTAATTAGAGGGTTGAATATGGTGGAAAATAGATATTTTTTAGAAAATAAAGTATCATTATAATTGAATAGGTAAGATGTGTAACAAGATTAATAGACTTTGGTATGAAAAGGGGAAAGGGGAGAAGTTGAGATAGGGGGAATTTTGGTCAACTAATTTAAAATATTTGGAAATCAGTTGAAAATAAGAATTCTGTTTGCTTAATATGAGATAAAAGATATTACCAGAAAAAGAGAGGAAGTATTTGAACTTTTAAAAATTAGATCCAAACGAAAAAATTTACGAATATTATTGATTTATTGGTTAACCGAGACAATACATATAATGGTTTTGATTTATTGAAGGGGATACTGTATTATTAATTAGATGGTTTAATACCATGGAAAATAGATAACTTTTAGAAAACAGAACAAGACTATACTCAAATGGATAAGATGTGTATTTAGAATATTACATTTTGTTATGAAAAGGGGGAAAAGAAGAAGTTGAAATAAGGGAAACTTTGGTTACTTAAAGCTTGGAAATTATAAATATCAAATGTTAATTTGAATATTGATGGGAAATTAAAGCTTGGGAAAAAAGCAATAACAGGACATTGATTGTATATAAGGATTGACTGTAAACACAATTAAGATATGTATAAGCTAAAAATTATTGATAAATGTAATAATGATGTTTTTACTTAGTTGATAATAATAAGAACTGTATTAGCCTGATATGAGATAGTAGATATTAAGGGAAGAGAGGAAATATCTGATGTTGTAACTTGAGATTTGTACTAAAGATTTATGTGTGTTATTGAACTATTGATTAACCCAACCACCACGTTGCTTTTTAAATACTTAATTGTAAAATTAGAAAACTAATAAAATATTATATACTGTATATATAACACTATATAACCCATGTTTGGTCAAGTTTGTCCTCATTGAGTTCCAGCAGATACTCTAGACATACCTTCTGTCTTTTCATCTCTCTCAGCTTCTCCATGAATCATGGCGAGTGATGAGATCCATAAGAGGTTAGAGGTTGCATTGGAATAATCCAATCTAAAACTCCCCTATCCCAAATGGTGACCAAGGCTTCAGGTGAATAATAATAATAATAATGATAAAGTTGGAAGGGACCTCGAAGGTCATCTAGTCCAACCTCCTGCTCAGGCAGGAAACCCTATACCATTTCGGACAAATGGCTGTCCAGTTTCTTCTTAAAAACTTCCAGTGTTGGCACATTCACTGCTTCTGGAGGCAGGTTGTTCCACTGGTTAATTGTTCTAACTGTCAGGAAGTTTCTCCTTAGTTCTAGGTTGCTTCTCTCTTTGGTTAGTTTCCACCCGTTGCTTCTTGTCCTGCCTTCAGGCGCTTTGGAGAATAGCCTGACTCCCTCTTCTTTGTGGCAGCCCCTGAGATTAACAGGAATAGCCCCCAGCTATCTTTGAAAACCATCTGGGTGCCATTAGTCAATACCAATGGGGGGAGGACTGATCTAATGAGTCCAGCCTCCCTGCAGTGGATAGTGGCATTATGGTTTATTTCTCTGTGGTGGCTCCCTCCCTATGGAACATCATCCCAGTAGAGATAGGATTGGCCCCCACTTTGACATTCTTCTTCAAGGCATTGAAGTCAAGGTTTTGCCAATGGTCTGCGGACCCCAGGGCAAGATGAAGCTCATCAAGTCTCTCATTTGATTATTGTCACCAGGGAGGAAGGGGGTTATTGCTTTCTTATTGTTTCTAGATGCTTCTTTATCTTTGTAAGCAGCTCGGAGTCATTGAGAGTGAGTTGGGCAGTCCTATAAATTTTCATAAATAAATAAATCATATGGAAATCAGGATATAATATGACTATGAGAAGGGAAACCCTGAGAACTTCCACAGTTTCAGAGTATATTGTTCCTGCTCTGACAAGGATAGGGCCCATGCCCATCATTTGGCCAGGAACTTCTCAACCATCTTGGATCCCAGTCCTAGAGAAGGCAGACTGAAGTCCTTCAATAGCGTAAGTCTGGGACACTCCACTGCCAATCCAGAAATGGAATTGAGGAGCCCAAGTAGGGAGATTTAATACGTAGAGCACAACTGAACAAACAGGATCTCACTTCTGGTAACCCGTAGATATTTCCAAATAATGATTACCACACTTCCACCCTTGACCCAGTGTCTCATCTAATACCACACCCAACACGGAGCTGAGCATATCTCTGAAAGGGTCACCCTCCCCTTCCAGTCCCAGCCAGTTTTCAGTAATACAAGCAAGGTTGGCCCTTTAACCGATGATTAAATCGCAAATGAGAGAGGCCTTACTACAGACCAATCTGGCATTTAGAAGCACCAACTGAAAGCCAGGGTTTTCGAAGCCCCATTGACTAGGTACAGGAGCTAAGACCAAAAAGCTGGAATGTGAAAACAGTATAACTGTTAGTGAAAGAAATACAATTTTAACTTTTGCTAAAAGTGAGAACCTGCCTCCCAGTTATTCTGGTCGTAGGGTTCCAAACGAAGAGCTACTTTTATTGTGCTCTTTTCAGTCTCTTAAATAAGCTGCATTTAAATAACATTTGAATGACATTGAATGAACATTTGAATAATCTTTGAATGACATACATGAAAAATAAAAAACCCTTTTTATTGAACTAAGATGTGATGTTTACAATACATTTGCCTTCAGCCTATCAGAAAATGCCAAATCTTTTAACCCACAGTGAGACTAAGAAACCTTGATGGCTTAAAAATATTCATAGAGAGTACCAGATAAGATTCTTAAAATACATATAATCACTTATCTAAGACTGCCTATCATTTGGAAATACTCCATGATCAAAACAGGACCTCCCATTCCTAACCCACACTAATGGTTCTGAAAGTCAATGGTTAATCATTTCTATATATCATTTACTGAGCCCAAAAGCATTGGAGAAACTAAAGGAAGAGATGATAGAAGCTACTGTTTTCTTTGCAACATACTATTCTCCTAACAAAAAACATTTTAATTAAGTGAGACAAGAAGCCGAGAAACCATCAAGTGACTATTATTGTCCTGAGCTTAAGAAACAAAGAATAAAACATTTTTCTTTGTAATTGTTACTGCCTTATTTATTCATGCAGTGCTACCATTTAAACTGTCTATCAAGTCTCTCTGTTGTTAATATATTTGGTTAGACTATATATTAGACTATACATTAATATATTTGATTAGAAACAAATACTGTTGGTTTCAATGTTCATACAACTAATTGGTGGTAATTTCTCAGACACTGGTCAATCCAGTTTAACATTTGGCTAATGAATTGTATTCCTTCATGGTCTGAAATAATATGTATCTTCCCTTCAAACTCACAGTTTAAAAGGAAAGTACCATCTTTGTCGTGGTCTGGAGTCAACCTAACTTTGATCTTATGAACTCTAATATTAGAGTAAAAGAAATTGTTCCTACCTGATCTGTATTGCCAGCCATGCTGTAATGGCAATCCCCATAAGATATTGTTGACATTATTAGGTCCAAGTCCACTGAAATATTTAGCTGAAGATTTGAGCAAGATCTTATATAGTCCCAATCTCTCTAAGTAGTTCCAGACATTGATGACAGTCTTGTGGTTTCGAATAGGATAATCTTCAAAGTTTTCAGGCACTAAATGCCAGAGTGGAGGAAAAGTGTCTTCAGATGCTTGGGATTGTGTTTGTAGATGAGCTGGACAGCTCGCCTCCATGCCAAGAAGGAAGAGAGTGAGACAGCAAAAGTGTTTGCTCAGGAAAAGATCTGCCATGCTGGATAGCAGCATCACGCTTCTAGACATCACAGCATGTGGAAGCTGTTTTTAAAAGCTACAGGCCACTCCTACTCCTTAAGAAAACCAGTATGATTCTCTTTTACTCCACCCTATGGTACAGCGTGTTTCTCAAATTTAATTAAAAGTCAGCTTCATGAGATAGAATGGCTAGACTAATGGAGGATTTTATTTGCAATGATATGGAATGTATATTTTGTTAGCTCCATTGCTGTATTTGCTGTAATTAAAAAAACTCCTGCTATTAGCTGTTTGATACAGGTAATCCTTGCTTAATGACCAGACAATTAGTGGCCAGTTAAAGTCTACCTCCCCCGAAGCTACGTACAATCTGGTTCTGGAGTTCTGACAGCTGCATACCCGCCTTCAGTCACCAGATTTTGAACACTGCCAACCAGTTTACCTTTACCTACAGTTGCAGCATTCCACAGTCACGTGACTGTGACGCACAACATTTTCTTTTGCAGGTTTCTTGCCTTTGGGCCAGTTTCTGGGGAAAAAACCCATAGAATTTGTTACGCAAATGCAGTTTGGATCAACAAATAATTATTATGGTTTATTGCATAGTCAGCCAGATGTTCAGACTGGATTTGGCATTTTTATCCACTTACTGAATCCTTCTGGAGATAAGGAGATGTGGATGTTTCTGTGGTATTATGGCAGGATGCAAGCTGTTCCCTGTAAAGCTGCCTTTTGCATTTGACTGATGGTGAATTTATCAATGCCAGTGGTGCTCAATTGGTGCTCCAGTTGTTTTAGGATTGCACCCAGTCCTATAGCCTATTACTAATGGTACTACTTTTGCTTTCTATTTGTATTTGTATTTTGATAACTTCTCTAATTATTTTTCTTCTCTTCTGCTGTATTAATTATTATTATTATTTTATTAGAATTGTTTTCTGCCCATATAGTTTCAAGGTGATTAGATATCTCTGAGGAATTCTGTGATCAGAACAATCAATTATTCTCTCTGTCCAAGGATTAATAATGTGTAACAACTAATAACTTCACGCAATAATTACAGATAATGAGGTAGTGATATTAACTCCTTAATTACCTCCAGGTAGAAGAGTGTGTTCAATGATGTGTTCTTCCATTACAGCCCTCTGTATGGGCAGATTGCAACTTAACATGTGACACACCACCATGAACTACAACTCAGAATTATCTTTGGATCACTCCAGGTCATTCACTCTCACCTTCAGGAAAGTAATTTCTACCAGTTTTTCCTGGCTGAAGCAGAGTGAAGTCTCCAATGGTAGCTTATTTAAGTGGTAAGACAGAAGGTACAAGGAACACTGCAGCAGATATATGTCAGTGAAATCTAAAGAAAAACAAAGAGTCAAATCCAACTTTTCCTCCAGGAATCAAATCCATTGTCAACACATCAAGAAGGGATCCATAATCCAGGGAAGGATTTTTTATTTTGAAGAGGAATGTATCCCAGTCGTGGAGATTGGATTGAAGAAGTTTCCTTTTTAAGTAGATTTTAAATCCAGTCTCAGCCTAATGATTGGGTTTTATTTCATTTTTTGCTGCAGCAGAATATTTCATTCTTCTTTACTGAAGGTGATTCAACAAAGACAGATCCTTCCTATGCAACATAACAGCAAGTCTGCCACTTGATGGTGCTATAGGTCCAACTTTTCCTATCTTTTCTGCAGGAAAGGACAAAGCAGCTATAACGGAATTTAATATTAAAAAGTTACTAGTTTTCAAATGTTGTTGGGGATTTTTTACTTAAAAGAACAAAACATTATAGCTGTCTCCTCCAAAGGAGGAGGAAGGACTGCATTGGAGTTTCCACACTGTTGAGTAACCATAAAAACAAATTTGCTTTGCTGAAATTTTCTTATTAATTAAACTAAATGTAGCGATTAACTATTTAAGCTGTTTTTTCTCCTAGGATGTGAATGCTGGTGATTTATTTGGCGTTGCAAAATGAAAGACAGAATAATTATAAAAGGGTGGCAAAATCACTATTTACCCAAAGTTAAATCCACCCATGTTATAATGAATAATGATAGAGATTTCTTATAGTATGCTAATTTCCTTTTTGTCTCAGGTAAGAGTTGAGTGCAGGCTGATCTTAATATATGTGGTTAACATATTTTCCATATTTAACACATGGTCATCACATTTCACATGATTATGCAATAATTGCAAGGAGTCAAGAAAAATGTCATAAAGAATGGGGTTTTTCTCATGTTTTCTCCTTTGTAATCCTTTATGCTCTAAAATGCAGCTCTTGAGATGCATTATGATTGATTTCATTCATTATATAAATTTAATAAATAATAATAATAATAATAATTAGTGCTGCATATTAGAGTAATCTTTGTGTAGTGATGAAGAGAGTTTTGTTTAATGGGAGTAGGTGCTACAATGAGGAGAGGCAATACAAATGGTCCATGACTTACAACTGGCTGCTTAGTGACCATTTGAAGTTATGACCAAGCCTAGAAAGAAGATTTATGACCCAGATTTGAAGTGTCAATGGTTGGGCCCCTCCGTAGTCCCTTGAGTAAACTTCAATTGCTCAACAACACACAACCATGCTTTATGATGATTTTCTAAAAAAAAACAGCACCTTCTTCTGTTTTTTGGTAACTGCACAGATTGTTCGCAGATTCTCTTCTACTCCATCCTACGGTCCAGTGTGTTTCTCAAATTTCATTAAAAGTCATCAGCTTCATGAGACAGAATGGCTAGGCTAATGGAGGATTTAAATTGGGATATGGAATGTATTTTCTGTTAGCTCTTTTACTCTATTTGCTGTACTTAAAAAAATTGCTATTAGCTATTTGATATGGGTAATCCTTATTTAATGACCAGTTGCTTAGTGACCAGTTAAAGTTCCTCTGCAGTCACCAGATTTTGAGCACAGCAACCAGCTTACCTTTACGAGCAGTTGCAGCATTTCACAGTCAAGTGACTGTGATGTACAACTTTTTTTTTGCTGGTTTCTGGGGACGAAAACGCTCATAGAAATACATGGATTTGCTTAACGTCTGTTACATTTGCTTAATAGAAACCGTAAAAAGTCATAGACTTACAGTTGCCATGACTTAGGACAGGTTCTGTTATAAATTGAGTACTATCTGTATTGTTATACAGTAGAAGTAAATAGTTGGATTTAGATTTAAATGTCCATTGTGACATAATTACTTACTAAACAGCCTTGTGATTCTACTGAGCTGTTAAAAGTTTGACCACTGCTTTCAGACAGAGAATCAACATTTCCGTTCCATTTCTCTGCCTCAGATAGAAGAGCTTCTGTAAAAAAAATAGTGTCCCTGGGGCAAACATCCAGTTCATCGGGGGAAGAAGTTGCTAGTTACTTTGCTAAAGCATCGGTTTTGTGAATAATCTGTCCCAATTATCTGCACTTCAGCTGAATCATGAGTATTAACAATCTCCTATGATGCTGCAAAAAGATTTCTTCAAGCTAAATAGAATGTCATAAAATTCTCATATATGATCAGTGATTAAAGTCAATGTTGCTGAACTTCAGCTCATTTCATCAATGCACAGAGTAACTAGGCTGTGTAGGTTTTAAACTGGAGTGAGGCAGAGGAAGGCTGTCAAGTTGGCTATGCAAATGCAGGTTGTATTGACAGATTATTATTCTGGTTTGTTGCGCAGTCAGCCAGATGTTCAGATTGGATTTGGTATTTTTATCTATCTTGTGACTCCTTCCCAAGGATCTGGGATAAGCAGATGTGGATGTTTGATGGTGTTAAATATATTGTCGTAGGATGTAAGCTGCTCTAAATAAAACTGCCTTTTGTATTTGACTGATGGTGAATTTATCAGTGCCAGTGGTGTTCAATTGCTGCACCAATTGTTTTAGGAATGCACCCAGTCCAATTGCCTATTACTATTGGTACTAACTTTGCTTTCTTTTGCTACAGTATTTTTATTTCTATTTGCAGATCTATGTATTTTGTTAACTTCTCTAATTCTTTCTCTTCTATTCTGCTGCATTAATTATTATTATTTATTTTTTATTAGATTTGTTTGCTGTCCATCTCACTTCGAGGCGATTGGATATCTCTGAGGAATTCTATGATCAGGATAATCAATTGTGCTCTCTATCCAAGGATTAATAACATGTTACAACTAATAATTTCACACGATGATTACAGCTAGTGCTATTAACTCCATAATTGGAATAGAATAGAATAGAATAGAATAGAATAGAATAGAATAGAATAGAATAGAATAGAATAGAAGCTGGAAGGGATCTTGGAGGTCTTCTAGTCCAGCCCCCTGCTTGAGCAGCAGAACCATTTCAGACAAGTAACCGTCTAGTTTCTTCTTAAAAATCTCCAATGATAGAGTGCCCACAATTTCTGGAGGCAAGCTGTTCCACTGGTTAATTGTCCTTGGAAGTTTCTCCTTAATTCCAGGTTAGGAAGTTTCTCCTTAATTCCAGGTTGCTTCTCTCTTTGGTCAGTTTCCAACCATTGTTTCTTGTCCTGCCCTCTGGTGCTTTGGACAATAGTTTGACACCCTCTTCTTTGTGGTAGCCCCTCAAATACTGGAATACTGCTATCATGTCACCCCGTTTCTTTTTTTCTTTAGATTAGCCAAGCCCAAGTCCTGCAGCTGTTCTTCATATGTTTTAGTCTCCAGGCCTTTGGTCATTTTAGTTGCTCTTCTTTGAACTTTTTCCAAGGTCTCAACATCTTTTTTGTAGTATAGTGACCAAAATTAGTCTCAGTATTCCAGATGAGGTCTTACTAGGGTTTTATAAAGCAGTACTAATACTTCATGTGATCTTGATTCTATGCCTCTATTTATACAACCCAGGATTGTATTAGCTTTTTTGGCTGCTGCTGCACACTGCTGGCTCATAGTCAAGTGATCATCCACTAGGACTCCAAAGTTCCTCTCACAGTTACTGTTTTTGAGCTAGATCTCACCTAATCTACTGTATACTTGTACCTTTGATTTTTCCTGTCTAAATGTACAACTTTGATCTTTTTGTGTGAAGACTGATGCAAAGTATGAGTTAAGTAGCTCTGCTTTCTCCCTATTGCCTGTTACTTCCTTGCCATCTTCTCTCTTTAGTGGACTTACAGTTTCCTTGACTTTTTTCTTGTTATTAATATTTTGAAAGAAACTTTTTTTATTGTCCTTGATTTCTGTTGCAAGTCTTCATTCATTCTGAGCCTTTGCTTTCCTGACTTCATCTTTGCATGTTCTGGCTGTCTGCTGATAATCAGCCTTAATTATGCATCCCTCTTTCCATTTTTTATATTTGTCCTTTTTGTCTTTCAGTTTGTCAGAGAGAGCTTTGTGCAGCCATACTGATTTCTTCTTGAATTTCTTGTTTTTCTTTTTCATTGGAATTGCCTCCAGACTATTAAAAACAATGCATTTGTGCAAGTAGAAGAGTGTGCTCTATGATGTGTTCTTCCATTACAGTCCTCTGTATGGACAGAGTGCAACTTAACATGTTGTGACACACCACCATGAACTATAACCCAGAATTATCTTTGGATCACTCCAGATCAGGGATCTTCAAACTTGGCCCTTTTATGATCTGTGGACTTCAATTCCCAGAATTCCTAGCCAAGCACGCTGGGTGAAGAATTCTGGGAGTTGAAGTCCACAAGTCATAAAAGGGCCAAGTTTGAAGATCCCTGCTCCAGATCATTCACTCTCACATTCGGGAAGGTATTTTCTACCAGTCTTTCCTGGCTAAAGCACAGTAAAGTCTCCAATGGTAGCTTATTTAAGTGGTAAGACAGAAGGTACAAGGAACACTGCAGCAGATAAATGTCAGTGGAATGCAGAAAAACAAAACAAAAAACAAAGAGTCAAATCCAACTCTTCCTCCAGGAATCAAATCCATTGGCAATGCATCAAGAAGGGATCAGCCCAACGGAAAACCTCACGAAATGGTCTCATAATCCAGAGAAGGATGCAGATTGTTTTGTTTTTATATTTTGTAGAGGAATATATCTCAGTCATGGAGATTGGACTGAAGGTGGCTCTGTTTACTTTTTGAAAAATTCTGTTTTAATTTTTCCTACAGCTGAATAGTTCAGCGTTGTTTACTCAAGGAGATTCAACAAAGGCTGATCCTTCCTATGTAATGTAACAGCAATTACCAATTGATGGTACTATATGTCCAACATTTCTTCCCTTTACCATAGGACAGTGGTTCTCAACCTTTTTAATGCCGCAACCCCCAACCGGTCGTAAGTCGAGGACTAAAACGGTCGTAAGTCGAGGACTAAACCAGTCGTAAGTCGAGGACTACCCAACCGGTCGTAAGTCGAGGACTTTCCCTGCCTGGGAGCGCCGCGCATGTGTGGTTCCGCCCCCTGCGCCGGCCGAGGCGTAGCTGGCAAGCGGCAGAGACGGAGTAGGCCGACCACCAGCTGGCCCAGCTCAAGGGAGGTAAGGCACCCGCCGGAAAAGGGAAAAAAAATGGCACACAGCCTTGCTTGGCGACCCCGTGAAATGGTCAATCGACCCCAAATGGGGTCGCGACCCATAGGTTGAGAACCGCTG
The DNA here is from genome assembly GCF_001527695.2 of Protobothrops mucrosquamatus. Classification (NCBI taxonomy): domain Eukaryota; kingdom Metazoa; phylum Chordata; class Lepidosauria; order Squamata; family Viperidae; genus Protobothrops; species Protobothrops mucrosquamatus. Next base: position 327,410 of record NW_015386745.1, on the reverse strand, counting down.
CCATAGGAAATGATAAAGCAACTATAGAGTTTAATTTTAAAATGTTATTAATTTTAAAATGTGTGTTGGGGATTTTTACTTCAAAGAACGAAACATTGTAACTGTCTCTTCCAAACAATGCTAACTCAAGGAAAGGCTGCGTTGGAACTTCCCCACTGTTGATTGAGTTATGTTTTATTTAAGAACTTAAACAGGAACATAAGTGGCAAAAACGCCAAATGAGCAGGCAGGTTCCAGAAAAGACAGAGGGATCCGAGATCAAATAGCTAACTTGAAATGAATAATAGAGAATTTATAGAGGTGCATTTTTCCTTTTTTAATTAAAGCAAGGAGTTTGCTCATATTAGAATGAGGGACATAATAAGGCTAATGTGTAAACTGAAATGTACTTGTGGTAAAATTCTACCAGGAACAAGAAAGTACTCTATAAAATAACTTTAAACAGAGCGCTTAAAAATAATGGAAGGCTTAGGACAAGCATGTTTATTGTATCCGTATTTATTTATTTCGCTTATGCAACATTTATAAAATGTACAAACTAGAAAAGATGGCAAGTGGAATCAAAATTGGAGGCTGAAATGTTAACTGTGTGTGACATGCAAATAATATGACTCTGTTAAGTGCAAATAAAGAGAATATAAAAGATCTCATTAAAAAAGCAAAAAAGATAGAAATTGAAAAATTTCTAATATAAAGGTAAAGTAACAGGCAAGCTTAGTGAATTTACAATTTTCACTAGACTAAGCATACCCACTTCCTGCAACCATTCTTTATATGTTTTAGCCTCCTGCCCCTTAATCACCTTTGTACCAGTTGTCTGTCCATAATTTTCAGCAGATCTAGTTAAACCCAGCAAGTTGTGGTACATTAACTTCATTTAAAACTTCATTAAAATGTTGTTCTTGGGTATTCTTGATGATCTTCAAAATTTCTAATAGGAAATGTCTGCACTTCTACAACATCCAGATAGAATTTCAGCATTTGTGGATGATGTCTTGGTCTATGGCCTTGCTTATGATAAATTCAAGCAAAAACCATGTCAACTCCTAGCAGCTATGAAGACCCAGAGAACAGACCTAAATGCTCCTAAAAGTAAAAGAACACACATCTAGGAAATCACAGAAAAAAGCAAAGAGTCCACATTTGTTTAAGGAACCAATCCAAAATTAGGAACTTTTGGATTAATCATAAGGGATGACAATATTTATATTACACTAGCTGTACCCGGCCACGTGTTGCTGTGGCTCTTGTTCACTCAGCCAACAGATGGCGCTGTTTTTTTTAAAAAAGCATGTTTTTACCTGTTACAGGTCTGACATCTATATAATAGTAGGTATATAAAAACACGCGCGTATTCGAATGCAACGTTGTGTCAAAATTTCAAAGCAATCGGTGAAGAACTTTCGGAGATTTAAGATTTTGAACAAACGAACATTTACATTTTTATTTATATAGATTATATTATATTTGTAAGCGCTCTCTTCATCTACTTCATCTACAAAGCTAGACCATGTAGTATTCAAAGAATTCCTGGATCATCTATGGCTATATACAGGTATGTAGTCCATGAATTACAATGGCAATTGGGATCAGGATTGCCATTGCTAAATGATGCAGTCATAAAATGTGACGTCATGTGACCCAATTGCTTAGCAGCACCAATCCAACAATCCCAATGGCTGTCCCAGTATATTCAATGCAGCATGAGTTGGGGAAGCAAGATCAAACCGGTCAGTCCTAGAGGAGATCAACCCTGACTGCTCTTTAGAAGGCCAGATCCTGAAGTTGAAACTCAAGTACTTTGGCCACTTAATGAGAAGGAAGGACTCACTGGAGAAGAGCCTAATGCTGGGAAAGATTGAGGGCAATAGAAGAAGGGGACGACAGAGAATGAGGTGGCTGGATGGAGTCACTAAAGCAATAGGCGTGAGTTTAAATGGAGTCCAGAAGATGGTAGAGGACAGGAAGGCCTGGAGGAACGTTGTCCATGGGGTCGCGATGGGTCGGACATGACTTCGCAACTAACAACAACAACAGGTGCATGCAATTGCAGGGAGGTGCAGGGAGGGAGGGCGTGGGGGTTCATACATGTGAGTGCAGGGAGCCCCAGGGAAGGAAGGTCCAGGTGTGTGCATGTGAGCACAGCTAGGCCCAGGAAAGGAGGGCAGTGTGTGCCTGTGAGTGGGCAAGGAAGGCACTGCACAGTGTGCAGAAACGTAGGGATGGAGGACTCACCAGTGACTTGAGATCTCTCCTGACAGTTTCCCCTTTGACTTTGCTTGCTCGAAGCTGGCAAAGAAGGTCACAAATGGCAATCATGTGAGTGCAAGACACTGCAACTGTCATGAGAGCTGGTGATCAAGTGCCCAAATTGCAATTTTGTGTCCACTGCAATGGCCAGAACTTTGAAGACTGGTTGTAAGTACCCTGTGCTCAACACTGTCGTAACTCTGATCAGTTGCTGAACAAGTGGTCCCTAAGTGAGGACTGCCTGTATTTATAGTAGAAGTATAACCATTATTTGGCTTATTTGATTCTCTTACTACACTGTCCTATCACAGTTTCATGGAGAATATACTCCATCCCCCTATATATCTGAGAAGGAATGGGAAGACCGCATTTATCATGCTCTGATAATCTGCCTGGACATCATTGACCATGTGCCAGCAGCAGTCTTTGTTCATTCTTTTAGAATCACTGTTACAGTTTTAATCACGGTTGCTGGCACGGAACTTACTTCATCCCATTCTTTTGTCCTCCTGCAACAGTAATGGCCTGCAATGCAGCACAATTCCAGGGAGAAAGGAGGGGTAATTCTGAGCTAACGGATCTTGCAATGTTATTACATCGTATATATAATATCTTGCCCACACCTCCTATTTTTAACTCAGCTTTTCCCTTTGCTACCTCACTCTAACTTTGCCTGTCATTGCACAGTCCATAAAACCACCTAGAAAAAAATAATCCTAGTGTAGAGAGCTCCAGTAAGCAATTGATGAATTCTGATTCATAGTTTCTTTTCCTGGCATTCTTTACTACTGTATTTTGTCCATTATGAGATCTTAAAGAAATTAAAAATTTATGGCAACTTTATTGTTTCTCCTTTCTCTGCTGTTTTAAGGCAGAATACCTAGGAAGGCTTCAGTCTTAAGCAGTGGTTCTCAACCTATGGGTCGGGACCCCATTTGGGGTCGATCGACCATTTCACGGGGGTCGCCAAGCAAGGCTGTCTGCCATTTTTTTGTCCACCATTTTTTTTGTCCGCCATTTTTTCCCCCTTTTCCGGTGGGTGCCTTACCTCCCTTGGGCTGGGCCAGCTGGTGGTCGGCCTGCTCCATCTCTGCCGCTTGCCAGCTACGCCTCGGCCGGCGCAGGGGGCGGAACCACGCATGCGTGGCGCTCCCGGGCAGGGAAAGTCCTCGACTTACGACCGGTTGGGTAGTCCTCGACTTACGACCGGTTTAGTCCTTGACTTACGACCGGTTTAGTCCTCGACTTACGACCGGTTTAGTCCTCGACTTACGACCGGTTGGGGTCGTGGCATTAAAAAGGTTGAAAACCACTGGTCTTAAGGCTTTTATAACGGCTCAGTATAAAAGCCCATGATTCAATCATTTATTGAAATTGTGAATAAAATTGCATTCAGATAATCCATCATCTTCTCCACATAAACTGCTTAGTTAATCTATATCTCTTAACAGCTGAGAATTTGTGGAAATATGAATAATTGGAACAACTTCCTTACATTAATTCTCTCCCAGTTATTCTCTATCTAGCACACAAATGAATTTGTATTCTACTACAGGTTGTTTATATAGTCACTTCTCAAGTGGGATGTTTGTTGGAATGGCTGACTGATTAAGATGCTTTTATTTTCAGATTTATTTTTGCCATAATGGACT